>NC_053118.1:20122769-20424436 GCF_010015445.1 Perca fluviatilis
GTTTCAACAAGCAGTTAAAACATACATCCACTAAATACTGTACTGACTTACTACAGTATGTCATATAAAGCATTTCTTTGGCAGTATTGTTTTGCATTTATTGTATTTTTTTAAAAATCTTTATTAAAACAATAGAAACTCTTCCAGCCAAATGGGGTAATGTATAGCTTGACATAAGCAGGTCATAAAACGTTTGTACTATTACATTTCTATTAATTAATCTGTGTCATGTGTACTACACTGCTCTTTAGTAGTTAAGCTTTACTTCTACTTAATAGATTCCAAATTCCCTTTGAAGATAAGCAATTTCACTCACTAAAAACTGCCAAGAATTCTCTGGATTACAGACTGTACAGCAATAATAATGCTAAAACTTTGCTCTTAGATTAAGTGCAATTAACAATGACAACAAATAACCTGAGACAGAACAATGCCCCAAAGTTCAACATCCAAACTAATCCCAGCCAAAGCGGTTGCAATTGTTTTTGAAAATCAGCACTCACCTCGCTCTGCTCTACTGTTTTGAAGTCTCCAACAACACATGGAGGAGTCACTGGTTCTCTGGGCTCTGAAGGGCTGACAGCTGTCTAACCAGAGGAGAGGACCAGCCCCCAAGTCCTGGAAGAACCTGACATGTTCCATCAAACAAACTGCTTTGTTGACTGAGGAGAATCACAATATTAAGGCTAGCCAGGCAGAAAGTTTCCCAGCCCCCAAGGCATCCCAATTCCTCGGCGGGGCGTAACCCAGTCGTTTTATCTGCACCCATCTCCCTCATGTGTACACTGTAAGGGGCACCAAGAGCATTGCAACTCAACAAAGCCATGTCAACAAAGTCTAGACAACTGTGCTTTACCTGTGCTTTCTGTCAATCTATGGTGTGGTATGGTCTTTAATGTATACAAACTTTTGATTGAGAGTTATATTATTATTTTTTACAAATCAGTTCTATAACCTCATCACCTTTTCGGCTAATTAGAAAGACTCTGATCATATAAAACCCTGTGGACTCTCTATTGTGTCAGTAATAAAAAAAAAAAAAGGATTAAAGATAAATGTCACAATAAAGGGATCTAGAGCATCACAGCCACACTGATCTGTAGAGACAATCCAGCGCCTGTCAGAGCAGCCTGCCTTGAGTGCTCCTGATGGCAACAGATGTCAGCCTGCATTGTTATATGGATTACTAGAGCCACTCAGCAAACACCTCCAGGTGTGCATTCCACACCAGGAAGGGAAAAGGTGGGAGCCACTCCTCCGAATCAATAAAAAGTGCTGACTTTTCTCTCTCTTAAACTCGGCAAGCCTGAGCAGAGGGAGAGACTGTTGTAATTGGGTGAAGTGCTGGTGCACCCCTTTTAATGGTCAGCGAAAAAGAGAGAAGAAGAAGAAGCTTTCCTGCTCAAAAAAAAAAAAAGAGAAGTAAACTGTGCGGTGCACGAGCAAGTCATTTATGCAGTAAGATGAAGGGCAGTGCGATGGGTGTCTAATCTTTGGTCTGAACTGTACACCTGGTCTCCGCAGGGTCTTTAATCTTTGGAGGAAGGAACAGAAATTAGAGGCCCCTCTTCTACATCCCTGACGTTGGGTTAAACTACCAAGGGTGTGTAAATATCCACTACAAATGAATCACTGGCATGCAAAGCCAAAGCACTGTGATGCAAGTCAAGCTGAAGAGTGTGGGAGGATTAAGGTTTGAAATTGCAGTAAATGTCATATTAGCGACTCACATCGTGACGACTCTCAAAATTAATATAAACAAACATGTCTGCTTACTTCTCATACATTTGTTATATTTGCCACAGCATGACACCTAACGCTCAAACAACTACCTAATTAATCGACTGGTCGACCAACATTTAAAGGGTTTTATCAAGTCATAATACCAAACATTTGGTAGTAAAAGCTTCTACAATGTAAAATGTTGGTTGTTTTTCTGTGTTTCTAATCACTGTAATTGAATTACTTTGTGCTTTTTGGCAGTTAGTTGTAAGGCACCACTTTAGTAATGGAAATGTTTTGACAACAGATAGACTAAAAGAAAAAATCTACAATTTAATATAAAATTAAAATAGCTGCGAGTTTTCATTCTAACAAGCAGATAGATGAGAGCAAAAACTGAATGTGCAGCTTGTTAACTGCTTTCTGGAAGAAGAAGAAATCAGACACAAGCCATGTCCTCATTTCCAGTAAATGCAAGGATGTAAGATACACTGATAACCATCACAGGACTCATTATAGGCCTTACGTCTCTGCACCTGATAATTTGTACAAATAAATGCACATCTGAGAAGAGAAAGACGAGGAGGAAAAGAGAGAGAGAGAAAAAGGGGGTAGAGAGAGGAGGGAGAAAACGATAGGGAGGGCGAGGTGTTTCCTGTTTCCATAGCTCTAATTATACCTGTCTCTTGAGGATAGGGCCTATCAGGAAGAGGAGTTCTGTCATTGAGGAGTTCCTCAATGACAGAATGCTGAGTTTCTATACTTTCCTATATCTATGCTTACATATCTGGTTACACAAATGAGCATTACATGGAAAACACAAAGAGTCTCCAGATGAGTCTATAAGGGAAATACATACTGCGCTTTACACATAATTTAAAGTGTAACATTCACAAGTGCAAGAGAATTTTTATTTTACAATTTAAAACTCCCTTCCCTTCGTGGCCGGGTTGGTTCAGTGGTAGAGCAGGCGCACATATACTGAGAGGTTTATGCCTCAACGCAGAGGTCCATGGTTTGAATACGACCTGTGACAATTTCCTGCATATCTTCCCCTTTTCTCTCCCCTTTCTTACCTAGCTGTTCTGTCAAACATTAAACGTGGAAAAGCCCAAAAAATAATCTTCAACAAAAAAAACTCCCTTTCTGTGCATATTTATATGGGGAAATAATTTACATTGAGATAAAATGTAGCTGTTCTCGAGTCCACCAGCGAGCTGCTTTAATCCTTACTCAAACAAAAAGACAAAATAATCCAAAAACTACTAAAAACAAACAAGCTCAATACACTGATGTGGTATTGTGCAAACTGTTGGTATATTGGTCTTTCTTTGCAAGTGATAGTGCCTGTGTTTTTATACAAACTAAACACTCACTTCATCTGGTTGTGAGTTGTTGTCAGAGTAATGATTCCTTCCTGCAAAGATGGAGTAGATAGTCTCTTGTGTTTGCAGCTCTCAAAGATATTTCACTAACATTTTATCAGAGCACATCACAGCAAAAACAGTTAACAGTAGGTCTACTACTCTACTACTGGGTTTACTGCTTCTCAACGGGACTTGAACACTGCCCTCCTCTGGTGGACGACATAAAAACATATAAAAACGTTCCTGCAGAATACAAAAGGACTTAAACACATGCACCTGACAGTAACTGCAGACTGGTAGACTTTCTGTCCACTGTATTTCACAGCGAATTAGTGAAAACCATACATCAAACAAATAACAATAGAGGAAGTTCCCATAAACTACTGCCCCTGTAAACCAGATCACAAAGCAAAGAATATTAATAATCAGTTTGACAGCCCTGGTTTGTAATCAGCTTTTTGTCCATCTATTAGTATGCAGCAGAGGAGAGGCAAACTGAGAGGAGAGGTGGGGGGTTGTGAGACAGAAAGAGATGGAGAGAGCAGCCTTCATCCAGCAGCTCACATTGCCTGGCAACCTCACCACAACACAGAGAATGTGTACAGTGGTCTGCAGGCTACTCTCACCATTAGAGAAAATTGCTTACAAATACAGGAAAATCAGTGGAGAGCAATGGATTTCAACTGCACTGTTTAGATTTGGAAGATATCTGAGCTTCAGTAGCAGAGGGAGGTTTCTAGAGAGTAATAAAGAGCCATCAACAGGAAGCTGTCAGAGCCCTATACCTGAATTGTAAAGAGTTGTCATAAACTGCATTGGTGGCATTCACACCGATCCCTGGAAACTAGTCCACATCTAAATAAACAGCCTTTTAACTAATGCCCATGCATTTTTTATGGATGGTTACACATGCATGATTTTGTTGCTTACATTCTAACACAGCCAAAATAGCATTATGCTTACATGATGATATTATCAGCATTCAGTAGTTAACCACTTGCAATCAGGTGCATTGGTTTTGTTGCACAACTGATGTACAGTATTCATGTTATAATTAATACAGTATATAGTACGCAGCAATACATCTGTATATCCTAAGGCTAGAATAATCAAGCAGGAGCTAAATAATTTGGTTTGCTTTCAGTTGTCTGTCACTTCTTCTTCTTCGTCGTATGTCTATATTTGTCCAACAATATGTTTTTCAACCCTGCAGAGAAAACTCTTGTCAACAGTCTTTCTTCTTTTGTGTCAGAACTTGAGAGTCAGAATTAGTGAACCATTTTCCCTCCAGATTTAACTTTGCTCAGTTTAGGGCTTAATCAAGTGGAAATTGGTAATAGGGGGTTGTGGGTTGGTTGGGGTTGGGGTTGGGGTGCGGGGTAGAATGGAGCAATTGTTCAGATAAAGGCCTCATGTTGAGTCCGCTTTGATGTCTCTCTGGGGGCATATGCTAGGACTTTACAGTAGCATTTCATTCCATTACTTTTTGATCAACGCTTGCAAAAAAAGTGCAGGCTGCAGAGATTTTGTTAAAATGGGGCTCAGAGTTGACTCTTTTATTTGAATTTTTTTTTAACCAAATGTTTTCATAGACTTTTCTGGCCCACATTCAAACGCCAGAGGGTCAGTCTCGCATGTTCCATGTCATATTTCTCAAATTTTCTGTTTTACTCCCCAAAATATCACAATTCATGTGGGAAAACCCCTCCATTCGCCCCACGTCTATACAAGCAGACAGGCTCCCACTGATCTATTATGTTGCAAAGCCTTTCTCATGCATGTCTTGAATGAAAGCCAGCGTATCGATGGTCTGAGGATAATCACGTTTTCCTGAGACAGGCTTAGCTGCACTAAATAAGCCGCACAGAAAAAAGGTGGGTCGAATAAAACTGTTGTATGTTGGGGGAAAAACTTTTCCACTGTAAGGTTCATACAGAGAAATGAACCGTAGTCCTGAGGAATGCGAACAAAATGGGGAAATGTCCTCTTGACTGTTAAAACGTCGATAAGGAAGTGGTGGAGAAAGTTTAGGAAGTAGGATGCTACTTTAACAGTAGCTACATCGGGATGCTGCACTTGTATTTGGACACCATACGGTTCCTACCTCTCTGTTACTGTTTCTTCCTTCAGCAGGTGCACTTGGCACGTTTCAGAGATGCTGCAGCGTCCTGTCTCCAAAAACCGTCTGCATTCCGCGTTCCCACTTGTTGCTGAAGCAAAGAAGCCTCCATGGAAGAACTTGGTCAGCAAATGTAAAATACAGGGACAAATAATAAAAAATAAAAAAAAAGAACTAAGCTGTTATACAGTCAGCGTCTGTAATAGGCCTATGCTACGTACTTAGTACTTACTTTGGGTGGAAGTTGGTAGTTGTCAGTGTTAAGTGCAGGTTCTCCGAGGCGCCCAAAGTGGATATTTGCATTAGACCGACCCTCCCCTCGCCTTTCATAGCTGCCATTGTTTGTCTCAGTCGGGGCTCGGATTCAGTCCTTCCCTAAATCCCTGACGACCGGAGCAGGGAATGCTGCTTTCTCTGAGCTGGGCTGGCAATTAACAAAAGCGCGTTGGTATGAAGCTACACTTATTTTGTAAAATAATAATAAATAAACTACATTATGCCAACCGTTTAAAAAATGTATATAAGCCTACATTAAAATATAGGCCTACATTAAAAAAAAAAAAAATATATATATATATATATCTGGTATCTTACATAGCTGAAAAGTAGCTCACATTTGGATGTATGGCTGTAGTAGCTCTTTTCTACTCTTTACTTGAATGACAACGTACAGACTGTTGCATCTGTGGTGACGTGAAACAGCCATGCCCAGCAAGGTGACAGCTCAACTTGAGCTCAAGGTCTTTCTTTTAGAATCTAATTAAAAGCCCAATTTATGTTGACAACATACATTAGCTATAAGTATTCATTTATGCACTTGAGTTTCAATAATAGATTTTAAATCAATGTTGTGGTTTCACCTAAGGGTTTCACAGCTGATTAGAGGTCTGTTTGAATATTGTGTTGTTTACAAACCTTACCGCTGTAAGCAAACCTTTAACAACTCCTGCAAACATGATTAATAACTACTTGAGGTTCAAATTGAACTCTTGACCCTTGGACACAGCAATTGACAAAACAATATGAGCTGTTTTTGGAGCTTTTTGTTTTTTCATTTGCTGATGAAGATCATTTGATGTAATCAAATGCTCCAGAACAGCTACTAAATGGACCTTGGGTGAGATTCTTTTGTCAGTTAATAACCAGATTTAGCGGTTGTCTGGTCAATGTGAGAGAGATAGCAGGTTCCTGTGTTTTGCTGATGGAGAAACCCTCTTGTTTACATGTGGATCAGACACTTACCCTTATTTATACAGGGGTAAAGGTTGGCTGAGCATGTATGCTGCTCTACAGTGATGCTCTCTTTAAACTCACTTCATGATTTCAACAGATCTAAGATTGGCCTGTGGTCCTACTAAATTATACAGTATCAAGGAACACTTGACTGATGTCTTCCTTCAGTATTTACCATAAATGGCTATTAGTTGCCACCTAGTGGCTGACACAGAGACAGACCTGGTGAATGGCTTCAGTGCCCTAGGTTCATGGTGGTTTGTGGGCCTTTTTTCGGGGACAAGCCCAGAGGTAAAGACAAACTTTTTAAGACATTTGAATTTCATTTCAGGGTCCTGGTATTGTGCATGGTGGTTCACTGTCACACTTGGATATTATCAGTAACACTTCTGATTTTCCCATTATAATACATCAAAGTGTCAGCTGTTGGTAATATGCACAATTGAAGCATAATATCAACTGAACTTTTAGGAGGTTGGTCCTACATTATTACTTCAGTTGGAGGCCCTGTCTTAAAGATCTTTCATCTAGTTTTCCTATTTCAGTTTGTATTGTCCTTACATGGTGTATATTGCTAAATGCATTTGTGTTTAATTAAATTACCACAAACTAATTGACACACAAGGGGCCAGATGCTGCAGATTGTCAGCACTACCATGTGGCATAATACTATTCCCTAGGTGTCCCTTTACTTGGCATACAGAACCACCACAGGGAAATGTTTAAGTCTTCAGTATGAACCCTGTAGGGAAATGCAGCACAGTCATGCATTACCAAAACAGCCAATGCTCTATTTTCTCAGAGAATGAGATGGAAGTGCAAACACGAAGAAACACGAGACACTTCTGCTTTCAAAAATAAGGCCTTTCTGTTACAGTCACTTTTGTGGCCAGACACTCATACACCATCCGGTAACCACTGCATCTGTATTACTGGTAGAAAGTTGCTGCTGTTCCCACAGTATATTCATGTCATTGATAGTACGGTCAGTTAGAGCTTTACAGTTGCTCGTGCTGACCAAGATCAGCTGTCTGTCTCTGACCTTTAAATAACTTATCTGCTGCTGCTTTTTTATCTCCTTGTGATAATTAAAACAACCTGATCCAATAACTTAAAACTACCTTGTTTTTTTTAATGGAATCAATAATCTAAAAAAACATCAGCCTTGATTCCAAATTGTTCCCATTCATTTAAATGGCCAGTAAACAAAAACGAAAAAATCTTTGATCTACTCTCAAACCACAACAAGGTTTTAATTATCTTATTATTATCATTTAATGTTAAAGTCTCAAACAGTAACTTAATACTGAGTGGCTTTGTGCTGTAGATGCTCTGTTTTTATCCACACAGTGGCAGCAGACGCCATAATTAAGTGTGTTATGAGCAGAAATAAACAAACTGTTGCTGCAATAATATAAATGAACTATATAATGTTTATTAAAATATATAAAAGACAAAATACATATATGCATAATTATGTCCATGATGAAATATGCATACAGTATAATAATTATACAGTAAAATGTGTTTACATATATAGATTTTTTTATACATATAGCAAAATATTTTTGCATTAAAACTGGCAGTGGTGATTTCATACTCCAATTCCCCACCCCAAACAGGAAGCCCCTCAGTCCACATAAGGCTTCCCAGAGGAAGAAGCCTCCGTAAAACGCTCGAGAGCAGCAGCACCTTTACACCTGAGATCCATGTTTTGGAAAGGTCTCACACAGAACAACACACCTACTCTGACACAAATAGCTTCCATGGACTTTAACCCACAGCACCAGGAGGGAAAGGATGTCTCGTCAAAAGTCCTCTGATCTGTTCCTTGTACCCTTATTGAACATGGGTAACGATCGCAGCAGTCTCAGCAGAAAATCTACAAAAACTTCAAAACCGTGCCACACATCTTTTGTTATTAAACAATAACTCAGAAAAACATCCCTTCGGTCCAATATCATCAGCCATCACACTACATGATTCCCCAGTACATCTGATCTCAGGATATATCTGTATATAGCTTGCAAGAGTTGAGTAAAAAGATCCTGGACAGAGCGTGAAACACTCCCGTGGGATGACGTTAAGTCCTTCAGACTGGTGTGGTTGGTTGTGGTTGGTCCTGTACAGTTTCAGTCACTGCACACTGAATGCGGTCATGTCTGATGGTAATGGTGGTAGTGGTGGTGGTGGTGGTGTTCATGGTGATGGTGGTGCTCATGACGCTGGACCACAGGGACCACAAACCCTGGGCTCCCAGGTGGATTGGACGCCTGCTCTCTCTCCAGGCTTGGTAGTACAGGGGGCTGCTGCTGGGGGTGGGACTGAGGGGACAGCGGGGTTTTGGATGGGGACATGGCCTCCCGGGCTTTTGCCCTAAGGCGTTTGCTGTGACTGTATTGCAAAGGGTGCTGGTGGTGGCCGGAGGATTGTACTTGGTGTGGCAAGTGGTACACATCCTGACCCCCATGTCCTGCTGCGCTGCCACTGTGCAGCATGCTTTGCAGAGGCGGGTGGTAGCCGTGACATTTAGTGGATTTGCCACCTCCGCTGCCCCCATTATACCCTCCGCCTCCCTTGTAGGTTCCTTTGGGAGATTTGACAAAATGTGTACCCTTGCTTCGAGACTCCATAGGGTTGTAGCTATCGCTGATGACCTGTGAGCGGCGCTGGTGAAGAACTTGGGTTTCTGGGTCCTGGGAGCGTGAGCGGCTCTGGCTCTGGGAGCTCCGAACATGAGCCTCCTGGGGAGGGGTGGTTCCTGAAGGACAGGCAAGAGACGCAGGGTCATTGGCTTATACAAATTATTGTAATTTATAACACTGTACTTTGAACTGCTGTTTCCTCTCAGCATCCACATAGTCATCTCTTAACCTGTCATTGTAATATAATACAGCAAATTTGAGTCAACAACAACAAGCAGGCTGTTAACACACAATAAAAAGACACTTACCTTCAAATCTGGAGGTGTAGTTCTCTATACCAGCCAGGTCCAGGTAGTGATTCCTCCTCTCTGTGTTCTCATCCACACAGTAATGCTGACCCTCGGTGGCCTGCGCTTCATTGCTCTGCCCTTTGCTGCTAAAAATGGGTAAAACGCTCATGATTAGTGGACTGTCAATTATTTACACAATTCATTTGCAAGAATTATTACAACACACACAGGCCAGCCTCTAAGCAAAGTATACTTGATGTGTACTGACCTGACGTAGGAGGACAGCCGCTTGTCAGCCGAACGCCCTTCCTCTTGGTGACAGCGATCTGAAGAGGAAAAATACAAGAACTGAGACCAGGAAAGCGTCAGCGACATCCACACTTACAGACTGAAACACAGTCAATCCACCTGCACCATTACAGTTTGCTGCTTTTGCTGTTTTACGCAACCCATACCAAAAAAGCCTTCAGAGGAAATCAGTTTGAGTGAAATAAGTTATGACATTAACAATGTAAATGATGTGTTTGGAGAGTCCAGAAATATTGGTAGACAATGAACCAGGTAATGTGAACAGAGGAACAATCTAAACATCTGAAAATGTACAGAAAAAAAGACGTCGCAGTAATGACACCAATGGTTGATTGACAAGTGTTCTGCAAAAACATCACATCATCTACAATCCACAAATATGCAGGAAATGCTAAGTTGGTTCACAGCATATTGGGTTAATAAATCATGTCTGAGGTATGATGCTGTTTTAGTTGTCATTTACCTGTTCCTGTTTCTCTTCTGTGGCACCTGGGCTCTGGAGTGACGGTCAGTTTGACACGCAGAGTCTTGCTCTTATTATGGCAGGAGTGATTCACAGAGGCATCCACCACATCATAGATAGTGTGCATCAGGCTGGACATGTCCTATAGTGACAGATAAAACACAGTTATTACAGTTGAAAAGGACAGATGATCAGTATTAAGAAGACATGGCACATCAAGGAGCACAGATAGAAAAGAACATTACTGCAGGGAAAGGCATGAAAGCTAATAAACGCACATCTTTTGTAACTTTCCCGCTGTTGTCAAAGTCGTAAAGCGTAAAGATCCACTCCTGACGGTTGTCATCCTCGACAGAAACATCACACTCCAGGTCCTGTGGATCCAAATATCACCATACTTAATACACATAAACAGTTGGAAGGTTTCGCTCTACACATTTTTTTCAATAATAAGCAAAGCAATAATACTTCTACTGTACAGTATGTCAAAGACAATGTTTAGGACAACAGGGGGCAGCATTTACTCTTCAGTCTGATTCATAAACATTTTTCAAAAGGAAATGAGTGTTGTTTTCCTTCATTCTGCACGGGACTATACTGTTTACCAGGGGGCTTCATGAAACTATGCCTCTGATCCCAATCAAATCAAACAAACATAAATTCAGCATGTACTTTATCAGCAAGTGCATTTAAATACTTCTTCCTGTGCAAAACAAAAAGTGTACATGTAAACCGATCACTTCTCTGCTGTCTTTCCCTTGTTTGGGGGTAGCACAGAGAAATAAGTCAGGGTAGCGGGCCCTGCCACTTTGACTGTGTCTTTCTTCCTTCTTCCAGGAAAAATGAGCACAACCACTATTCTCAGTTACAATTTTTTGGCAGTAACTTTGATTCAGATGTATCTAGTAACATGGCCATAATTGGAAAAATAAACATCTGGAATATAGGCCCTGCTGCAGGCATGGTGGAGAGCTGACACTGACAGTGTGCATTTACAAGGGAGGAGACCCCTGGGAGAAAGGCAGCCCTTTATGGTTCTATAATATCTCCTCAGCTCAGGAGTGATCACCAAAGGGCAGATCTAAGCAATTATTTTAAACATGCAAGTCTAAACATTATAATCTATTTTTTCTATTTATTGGTCCCTAAATTCAATCAGGATATGGTCTGGAGCAGTGTCAAAATACAGACAGATGTTCTGTGCACAAGGTGAAGGCATACAGCTGCGGCTAGGACCGAGGTTACCCACCATGCATTTATTTTCTTACCTATGTTTAAATCATTTTCACTCACTGGAACACAAAACTTTCTTCTTTTTTTTTAAAGACTACTTTTTGGGCATTTTTAGGCTAAGTCTCTTGACCTTTTTCTGACCCAGGTTCTCAGACCATAACACAGCTAACACACAATAATTATCAGTAATTTAGAGTTTCATTCCATTTCACCTGAGCTGTATGGTTTTGGAATAACTTTGCATCTGCCCTGGATCGGAACCTGGGACCTTTTGGTGAGTCCCTTTGCCACCCGTTTGCTGTATACATGTCACTTGTACTGCAATTGTTAACTCAACCACATTACAGCATTGCAATTATGCCAGGTCATATAACTGCTTACATCCAGACTGATGCGTTTCTTCCCGGGAGCTTTGGTCGAATCTCTAAGTATCTCCCGCACTCCGTCCTCTGAGTGCAGGTACTGCAGGTAGCTTTCACAGCCCTCAGCCTTCTCTGGAGGAAGAACCACTGCCAACACAGGAGGACACATTTTAGTTAGTTAAACACAAAGAAAACCTTGCAGAAATTGGGCACAGTTTTGTGTGGTTCAGTTAGTTACACTAGAAGATCATAAACTTTACTTAGATGTTGATTGTGCCTTTGACGGCCCATTCATTTCCAATGAAAACTGCTCACCAAACGCACACACCCTGTTTTGTACTGTGCCAATAATATGCATTTGTGTTGTTCTTTGGCTTCACAAAAATGAAACCAAAATATCTTGATAAATAACTTTGCTGCTTCTGCAAATTAAAATAGATAATAAATGCAAACAATGATACATACACCTGCTTTAGGGTTGTTTTATGAAAGTAATCATACATACTAACGGCACATACATGTTCATCTATCATACAATGTTAGTAAGTATGTTAATATATTGTTTTTTGCAGCATAAACTATTCAAGCATTGTTTCAGCGTGAAGCTTATCGATGAGCGAGAAGACACCCTTCTCAACCTACCCTCTAGGGGACAGTGTTGATCTGTGAATTGTCCTTCCTTCAGCTCACCATTTGGAAACCCCTGGGACAAGGAAAGAAATGAGAAGAGAGGGGGGTGGTCAGAGATGTAAGTGAATCTACAGTTCAGACCACAGACACAGAGAAAACAAACAGTTCCAGCTAAAGCATTTCCTACTCAGATGAGAGGAGAGGGCTGGAGGCTCCAGCGCGGCCAAACACTTTGAACATCTGCACGCTTATTGTGTTTCACTGTCTGGGACACGGGGAGTGCAGCCAAAGCCCAGCTTTCAAGATTTCTCCAAGCCCTTCAAACGGAGCCCTCGCATCCATCAAAAAACCCATAATGCACTTCATCGCCTGAGCTCTCTCTCTCTCTCTCTCTCTCTCTCTCTCTCTCTCTCTCTCTCTCTCTCTCTCTCTCTCTCTTCGCCAACCTGTTTATTCTCATCCTGTTTTACATGGAACTCAGCGAGGAGAGTTTGACAGAAGAAGCCCAGAGTTTAGGGAAAAGTTTTGTTGTATTTCTCATTGAAAACTTGACTCTGCGAAGTTTGGTTTATGTAAAACAAACCTCACAAAGAGCTCTCAGCAACATGCGTGTATTTATTTTGAATGGAGAATAATTGCCAGATGGAAATTTCCATGCAGATAGGATGGGACTGATTAAATACACAATTCCATAGCCATAAAACAAAAGCAGGCCAAAGGGATGGAAGGGGGAAAAAAGCTTTGCTGTCATATGTGAATAATCTATATCCTGCATAAAACAGAACCACAATGTGTTCATAACCATCCCACACATGTGCTAATGCAGAGGCACACTGAGGCAAAGGCAACATGGTCTCCATGCGCGCGCACACACAGCCATTCTTTAATTACAACAGGATTGTGGAAACAATGAAAATTAAGTGCAGTACAACCCCTAAACCACAAGTATTTTATATTAACAAATGATTCATCTTATTTACGTCATCTCACTCCTCTAAACTGCTCCACCCACACTTTGAAATAAAATCCCACCAGATTGAATCAAGGAGGCCCAGTGAAACGAGACAAATAAAAAACAGATAGATGCTAGAAAACAAAAGAACTCCATGTACCTTCAACAGAGCTGAGGCTCAAGCGAGAGTCTGAACATCTGCATGCGTTTAGGTGAACGAGCCCCCCTTTTCCCTTCCCCTACTCCTCATTTTCAGAGTAATGACAGCACCAGGGCCTGTGGTTCTATTTAACAATCTCAGAGCCCGTGATTATTCCTCACTTCAGAGGATGATACCTCCAGCCTGTAATCTGGCTGTGACCTTCACCGCTGAAATGGGGAGCGGGTTGAGTCTCCGGGTCAAGGCTCGGACACCCCCTGCAAATTGGCCACCGGAGACACTTTGGGAGAAAAGAGCGAAAAGAATGGGAGTTGAGCCTTGGGGAGAGGAGGAGAGGGAAACAGGAGAGCGGCAGGAAATAAGCGGGAGGAATAATGAAGAAAGAAATTAAGGAGCAGAGGAAAGATGGCAAAAAGGGTAAAAGGAGGGAAGGAAAGATAAGAGGCACAAAGATGAGAGAGGAGAAAAGCAGATAAGAGTAGAAGCAGAGGAGGATGTGGTTTGTTAAAGGGGAGATATGGCCTATCTATTGCTTACTCCAGTCCCTGAGAGCTCAGTGGGAGAGTCGGAGGTGGGTTTATACAGACTCTAGAAGGCTTCTGGGAAAGGTGGAGACAACTGGTACTGCTCCCTGGGCCCCAAACAAGCTGCAGTCTTAATCACCAAATACACACCCTAGAAACCAGACAAGTATATTTGCATCCCTACACAAAAAAAAACACACATAGTTTCCATCTTTTGTGGTTTCTGCAGCCAAGTTGTTGTTTCCTTTGTGCACTGGAAGCTTTTATCTCCCCTCTTTGTAGCGCAGCGCCTTAATGAAGGGCAGTGTGTAAGGAAGAGGGAGTTCACACTGACAAACTGTTCTGCGGCTCAGAGGAACTTCAAAGACAGCCATTGATTCTTCTTATCCTCGTTCCCATGATGGTGCAGAGCAAGGTATGAGCACCTCTAAATGGAAGACAGGATTCAGCGTTAAATATAATGAAAGAAATCAATGAACCAACTGCCTTGTTTCTAATTAAAATTCTGATATCAGGAGGCGTCTTGCTGTGTGCACAAGGAGGGGACCAGCAGGGCTTGTGTTGAACACATGGCTCCCCCTCACCACCACCACCACCGCCACCTCCACGCTCATTACATCCATCGGGGGAGCTAATGAGAGAGCAGGCTGGGTCTGACCGCAGTCTGCAGTTTAACGTCTAAACACATGGCATCTCCATCCACATCGCCCACAGTGTCAGGCTTAAATCTGCCCACCACATGTGTAATTAACTGCTTTCTGGCATCTAGCTGCTCTCATTCTTTCACTATCAGATCACAAACTGCTCTGTAGGCTATACGCAAATGTGTTAGCATTTTGGAGCAAAGTGTTCCTTTTTTTCCACCAGTGGTGTACACCTAAAGCATGTGATATATACAAATCTACACAGTGTGTGATATTAGGTGTGGGGGAGACTGATGGGAAACTGCACGTGTGGGACGGACACTTAAAATGACAAGATCATAAGGTATTAGATCTCTGTTTTCTTGTTTTTTTGAAAGTGCACTGAAAATATGCACTGACAGTGTTCCATGTAAACAGTCCAGACGCCTTGACATAAGAGACAGACAGAGAGGTGTGTGATGTTTGTTCCTGTTTAATGCAGCAGTTGTGCCAAGCTTTCCTAAAGCCTCAGCCTACTGCCAGACTTTTATGTGGGATAGGGTAACCAGGGGAAGCTTTCATAGCTCCCTACCAGGTGACATCAGACATCCCCCAGCAGTCTCTCTCTCTTTCTCTCTCTATGCCTGCCTACCACCCATCCTCCCGCTGGGAAACACTGCACATCTTTGTTCTCACATCCCCCTCTTCTTGCTAACCCCCTAAATATAAGTACACACACTTCTTTTAGTCCATTCTTCAAACCATACGATGCACAACTGATTTTGAAATTGACATCTTAGAAAACAGGGGGAGGCTATCATGAAGATTGTTTGCATAGTTCCTCTGGCCTTGGGGAATGAAATATGGCAACTTGATCAGATGTCTGCATGCAAATCCAAGTACAAACATATGTTGGGAAAAATACAAACACAGGATACTGTCTGAATGCTTCCTCAGAATCCTCATATACTTTTAAGTTACGTGGTTTTCTGGAATACTTAAGATACTTTTTATGTAAAAGTGTAATTAGTTTAAAAACAGACTGAGCAGCTAACTGGGAGTTCTCCAGATATACAAAAAAAAAGAAAAACTGTCCATTACAAAGTCACCTGGAACTGACACTTAGGAGGGCGCCACAGGAAAGTCTTGACAACCACCAGCCGACCAGCAATCCCGTTCCCACTGGCCAATGATTGGGGATGATTGTGGGGTCCCCCAATGATGAAAATGAGAATTGAGTAGAATCAATATAAAGAAAGGAACACCAGTTCGTAAACAAACTGCATACTCAGTGGAGACTACCCGCAGAATGAAACTGGAGAGGGAGTGGGGCCATTGAGAAATAAAAGCCCTCCATTCCAGAAGAAACCAACCTGGCCTTGACTCAAAACCAGATGTGAGCGGTTACGCTGAAGAGAGGCAGAGTAAAAGAGAGGGAGATGAGGGGTGGAGAGAAGAGGGAAGGGGCTGAAAATATGGGGAGCTAAAGAGAGAAGACCAGTTGCACAACTTCTGTCTCTTCTCTTGCAAGACAGTAAAAGAACAATATGTTGGCCTCTCTTGACGGCTGAACAGAAAGCTCCCTGGTTCATCAGGCATCAGCTTTCAGTCCAAGTCAGGATAATTATGGTGTTCAGAGTCAACACAGCAGATTGGCCTCAGTTAGTATTAAAGCGCAATATTAAAACTAACAGCACTGCATATACTGCTGCGTTTCACGTTCAGCCTCAACCTTACCTTTTTAATCCTTGCCATTACTTTTTATATTGCCTTTGTACACTAATTAGATTATTTTATGTATGTATGTGCCTTGACATGTCTTTGGAAATGAGATCAGAGCAGAATGCCATCCTGTCATCTGGACTGGACGCATGTGGCCAAGATGGCCCAGATATGTCCCTTTCAGGGTAGCGGGACTCTCTCTGAGGTCAAACAGGAGGCAAAACCTCTCCCTTGGCAGGACATGAATCACCGGGGCGAAGCCTCTTCGGTCCTAGTATAACAACAGCTGTGGGGAGAGATGAGCATGCTTGCTTGTCTATGTAAGAGCAGCACGTAAACCACTAAAAGTCATCCTCTGGCCTTCAATCAGTGGAGACTATCTAAACTCTACACGCCCCTCCAGTCCCCTCCACAACCTCTCACTGATCTTTCTCTCACTTTGATTATGCACTGCTGGATGGCATAAACAAAGATTAGCATCACTGGCTGACCACCCTGCATCTGTCACCGGTGCTGTAATCATCTTGCCTTCATTAAAGTGGGCTTTGATAGGAGTCTGATGTAATGGACTGCCTTCCTCTCAGCTGTTACACAGGCAGCTACTGTAGGGACTTGGAAACCATGTGCTTCATACCAGTGACTAGAATCACACTCATGAATCTGGGTTAGGCAAATGTATTAAATTATAGAGGTAGTAGATCATAACACTATTTGATCAGTTAATGGAAAGAGAAAAACACAAAGTGGCTTTCATGGTTAATTTTATTTGAAACACAAAAAACTAAAGTCTAAAATGTGGTGCCACACACATTATGACTGCACCACAGAGATCATGTTGCTTTAACTTAGAGGTACTAACTCTGCGTGGCCTTATATATGACCAATGTCATGTGTTACATGCACTCAAACATTCAAAGATCTACCCGAACAAAGGTTTAGCGAAAGGGGTTCTTTTAAAGTGATGGTTTGGAGTAATTTCACCCTAGGGTCCTTTGCACCATGACCTCAAGCCAAACACCCCCCCAGAAGCTTTTTTCACCTGGGTCGAACATTGGACGAGTTAGCGTTATCAGCTGAATAGCTTAGTGCAGGCGCTAATGGATCCGAGAGTGTCTCTTGTACATGACCCCACTAATAATGCCCAAAATGATTTCAAACTTCTACACTAGTACAAATAGGTTATGCACTCATAAAACGATGGATTGTAAAGTTTGTAAGTACACCAGAAGTTTATGTAAATAACACTTGCCTGTTGGCTTCTCGTCTCTGCTGCTGCTGCTGCTGCTGCTGCTGCTGTTACTACCGGGCAGTAAGAGTGCTTAGGGCTGTCTACAAATTACAACACCGAAAAGAGATGCAACAAAAATATTTATTAATTTAATGATTAAATAAGGTAATGTCTCCAAACTTACCTCAATTATAACTTGTCTCCTGCTAGTTATACTAGAGCACTTACTTTAAAAATTAAGTTAAATTAATAAATATTTTTGTTGCATCTCTTTTTGGTGTTGTAATTTGTAGACGGCCCTAAGCACTCGTCTTAAGCAGCAACAACAACAGAGAGCGCCAGCAGCGCAAGTGTTATTTACATAAACTTATAGTGTACCTACAAACTTTACAATCCATCGCTTTATGGGTAACCTAATATTTACTAGTGAATAAGTTGAAATCATTTCGAGCATTATTGGGGTCATGTACAAGACACTCGTCCATTAGCCCTGGTAAGCTATTCAGCTGATACGCTGCTAACGATCAATCAGGTAAAAGCTTCTGGGGTGTTTGTTTCGAGGTCATGTTATAAAGGACCAAAATACTCCGAACCATCACTTTAACAGTTAGAAGTTTGTACTTTATTTTGTAAAATCTCAAGACTTAAATATTTTTGCTTGAAGGTTTCAAGTCTTTAGAGGGTGAAGTCTCACAGTGGTCAAGTCCCAGGCTGAATCTCAGTTCTCTTAAACTGCATCCACGGGTCCTTCACTTGCTTCCCTTCAGGAAATCATGCGAGGAGAGAGAAAACAAGGAAATGTGTTTTTAAAGGGATGAGGATGAGACGTCCTTTTCAGCGCCATTTAAGCTGCACAGCTTCCAGGAAGGCTGCTCTCGTGTATCCTCGCTCATAGCTCCCTCCTCGGTCCTTGCTCCTCGCTCCTCCCTCCTCGCTCCTCCCTCCTCTCTCTTTGGGGCAGGAATAAGAGCTTTGAGACAGCCTTCACAAAGGAGGGCCAGAACAACTTCCGGTTCAAGCGAGGAGCGAGGAGCTATCAAATAAGAGATCTGAGATTCAGCCCATGTCTCAAGTCTACATGTCTTGTGATGAGGCATTATAGTTATGTATGTAAGAATCAAAACTATCTTAACTTACTTTGTTAAATAATTGCTAATAAACTGCCACTATCAATGTAATTCATTATTGACTCTATCAATCATTATTTCAATTGATTTACGTTTAGTCTATAAAATGTCACAATTCCCTAGTGCCCAAGGTGACGTCTTTAATTATCTACATAATAAGTCCAAAACCCAGCAAATGTTTTGGCGAATACGCTAAATAAATGATTATTCCAGACTTATTTATCTTTTCATCTTTAAAATTTACTACATACTGCAGCACCAGACGTGTAAAGAAAAGAAAAGAAAAAAAAAAAAATAAGTACATGGAAACTAGACAGGAAATAAAGAGTCGGGATTTCAAACATGCAAACACACCCTGACAAACAAGAAAGCAGCGAGTACACAAGGCGACGGCATATCAAAGCCAGTGTGGGACAGGCGGTTTGACTCAAACAGGATGTTCCTCTGTTTCTGGCCTCCATGTGAAATTCTGTAAGCTCCCGCGCAGGCCCCAGGCTCTTAAGCCCGGCCAATGGGGAGCGCGCCCAGACCGATAAAGCTGAGGGGATTTGTTCCACATTCCACAGGCCCTTTAAACAACACAGTGTATCTGAGAATGCCAGGTTGTGGGTGAGATGGCTGAAACACCAATAACATTACTGTCCAAAGCAAGTCCACCTCTCACATGTAGGTACTCTCCACAAGTGTCCAGCAGAGCAGCATATGAAACTGATCAGCTGCAATGACCTCATGTAGCCAGGGATGTAGTATAAATCGACTCTTCAAACTGGGTGTCTGTCAGTTAGAAGTCAGCAAAGCTTTGTAAGCTCCTCTCCACATTGTCTGCTTCTGCTGGGTACAAAGCATTTCAACACAATCACTCTCACCTGTGAGGGTGCTTTTTGTGTACTGTAGTTAGTGTCAGGTTTCCAGCTGTCTATCTAGTATTGAGATGTCAGTTATAATTGCTCTCACCTGTGAGATAACCACCAACACCAGTGTTTTCACTGCTCGTTTTGTTAAGCTGCAAGGGATTTAAGTCACAGCTTTGAAAACCAGGTCTGGCAGTTCATAGGGGCGAGGCCCTGTGGTTGGAGGCTGGTGGAACTACAAGCCTTTCAGTCCTCCTGTGGGTGACTGAGAAATGTAAACAAACTGTGTTGGGGAAGGACAGCTGCACGCCAGTGTGGAAGAGCAGCAACATTGCCAAAGCTTTACATTTAGAGTGGATCACAACCTTTTTTGTCTGATGTGCCCCCTCAGCCCTGTCAGATGAGCTCAAGTACCTTTTTTTTTTATCAACAACACACGTCTCGTTTCAAACATGTTCTTATAGTCAAATCAAGTTTGCAATTGTACTGCTAGTGGCAGAGGCTCAACCATTTATCCATGACTTTTAACTATTTCAACTGTTAATCCATATATTTAGCTAACTTTTTCAACAGTTTTTTACAGTACAGTTAGCTATTTTAAGAGTTTATTTTTTTTTTTTACTATTTCTTCTTCATAGTTCTTTTTATTGAATTTTACATTATACATAGATTAAGTACACAACAACAACAACAACAACAACAACTACAACAACAACAACAACATTCCCACCACACATCAAACATAATCAACCCCCCTGCTGTCACTCAAGAATAGAGACTCTGGTTAATATAGGAATGTGCAACATAGTATGCAAAAATATCACAGCGTACAAAGGCAGAACGCAAGGCACTTAGTATTCCACAGTGAAGTTGAAATGTGAAAAGTCATTAAGGCCCAATACGCGGTGAAACAGAGGCAGCATGTCCGGTCCCGGAATGTCAAGAGTCACATCCGGGTGCATATTAAGGGTCAGACATGATCATTTGAACATTTATTCCTGAACCAGTGTGGAGGGTTTATCAAAAAAAGTCAAAAAAGATCTCCACACTTTGATAAATTTCTTTTAAGAGCCCTGTACCGTACATCAGATTTTTTCAAGCTTCAGATTAGACATATATCCCTTATCCAGTGGGAGACTGGGGGTGGGGCAGCATCCTTCCACTTTAAAAGTATCAGGCGGCGTGCAAGAAGAGTTATTTTTAACAGTTTCAACCATTTATCTATTACTTGTTGCGTGTAAGCTACCCATTTCAACTTCTCTGCTCCGTTGCTAACAGGTTTTTACTCACTCTCAATTGCAACATGTTGTGAAAACTGGTTGATGGGCAGCTTAAACACCTATTTTTAATCCTGGATGGCTGTATATTTTCCTCATTAACACAAATATGTGGATATATTATAAAATCATATTACAATTTGATTTAAGTTAACAGAGTTTACTTGAGTTAGTTGAGCTTTTCACGCAACCTTTAGAAAATTACCCCTGGTTGGGAATCACTGGAGTACACACTTGAATGATGCTGCTGTCTAACTCACAATGACTTTTTGGCTGCTCACTTACATCTGAGGCACGGGTGGATGAGCTGCCTGCTGGTTTCCTGAACATGTCTTCCAGCAGGATAAGAACAGGTTCAGGGTCAAAACCACAGCTCTACCGTCCACTAGTTACTGCTCCCTATGGGTAACTTACACAGAGAAGTACAGATCCATATGACTGACCATGATAAGAGGAGCTTTTGCAGCTGTGACCAATTAGCTGGTAATGTAGCATGAACTCGCAACACATCCATCTGTGAAGCACACCGGGCAAACAGAGACGGGCGGCTGTTGTACTGTACTCTTATTGCATTCAGACCCTCAGGGAGAATTAGGCTTGCTGGTCATAGACTGCCAAAATACAGAGTTCTGTGAAGTAGGATGCAACAAATAACCAAGGTAGACAGGCAGGCACACAGGCAGAGCCCCTAATAACTCATCCGCAATAGCCTAACTATTCTCAATGACACTTGCCAAACCTCAGGTCCCAAGAGACAACGCTTGTTTGCATAATTGGTACTGTTCCTTGTTACTATGAAATATGTAAGGCTTTGGGTGAAAAATGCCTTGGCTTTGCAGACTGCTGCACATTTCTTGACACTAGATATCTTGAATCTGACATGGAGAAAAAAGAGCTGCTAAATATTCAAAGTGCTTGCACCTCTTTTATCTCCTGTCTCTCTGTGTGTTGTTGTGTAAAGCCTTGTTTTATACTTGTGCGAGACACAGTGACGTTGGCCACCTCATACGGCGCACAAGCTACAAGCATGCACAAAGGCGTTTATGCTCAATGCGTTGTTCGTTGCAGCAAATGTATATTCTAATGAAACAATGATTGAAAGGTTGAATTCATTATTTTACTTCTCAATTTAGTTCAATTGCTTTTATCAGTATTTGTGGCAGACATGTCTGAAAAGCCCGCTGACGCAGCAGGTGCCTAGTTACAAAAGTGTGGAAGTGCACAACCAAGCGGAAACTTACACAACATACGCTTAACGCAACATACGTCAAAATGATGATGTCATTTGTGGCTCGCGCACCCTCACGCCAGGGACACGACGGCAAGCATAAACCTAGTTTAACTCTCTGACTGTCTCCTTCAGTCAGTCAGGATTGCCAGTCTCAAAGACCACAAGGATTCTTGACACTGCAAGAACAGGCTTCATTCCAAGCTGTGAAGTTCCTCACAGTCCTGGAACTGGACAGCGGGTCATCCCAGGGTCAAACCAAGTGTTTTCCTGAGGATTCCTAAAAATACACTCCTGCTGGGCACAGGAAGCAGAGGAGACTCCATGATATTCAGATGATGTGAAGGAAGCCTGGATATGTAAAACGAACCATTGCCAAAGGCCCAGTGGCTGTAATGTTTTGGCATATGATACACAACTTCCCACGAAAAAGGGGACAAAGTTGAAAGCTGCAGATGAACAGATGAGAAAAAGAAAGTAGCACATCAGCCAATTACTGATGCACCAAAATCATGCATAGCTCATTCATATTTCTGTTGAATTATTCTCAAAGAAAATTACTGGCCGAAAAACTAAAAAGGATATGACGGTATGATGAATAATTTTTGAAAACATAGCTACACTACAAGAATTGTAAAGCCTCATGGTGCAAACAGTGAATTATAATTTGTATTTGTGACACATCACAAAAATATGTCAAGTAGAGATTTTGAGGCCGCAGTCTGCGAGACCGAAACATCTGTGCTTCTTCCTTTTGGACTGAAGCTGCCATGTGTGCACTTTAGTGACCTGGCAGACTAGCAGTGTGTGTCTGAAACACTGTTCCCCAGTGTGAAATTCTGGAACGTAATTCATCCATGGCACAAGCAGAGATCAAAAGGCTATGGTGCAGAGGGCAGCTCAGCAGAGCGCACAGAGAACTGCTGCTTTCACAGCCATAATTACTGGAAACCAGGGCCGTGAGGCAGTGTGAAAGAGCATTTAAACATGCAGTGTTCAGTTAGCTTAGCTCAGCTGCTTGTATATTCTTATCTTATCTCAGGTATAAAGAGTCTGATGGAGTCTTGTTCTCTATCACACAGCACGTCTGGAGGCAGTCCACTTAAAAGCACTTAGTGCGACACTTGATGTTTGATAAAAGTCCTTGAAAGAAGATTTATGCTTCAAAAAGCAGAAGGGCTGATGTGCAATAACACCTTTAAAAGGTGTACGATAATCAGGTTCTGCCAGGATAGAGTAGTTCTCAAAGCTGAGCACATGACACTGGGGGTAAAAGTTTAGATATTCTGATACACTGGCATTCTTGAAGTGATAGGATCAGTCACCCCGTATCAACATGAAGAAGTAGGTGCTGGTCATAGAGAAAGATCTTGCAGAGCTGCTATGTCTGAGCTGTATTCATTTATAGGCAAATCTACTGCCTAAAATCTTCACTGTTACTGTTTGTACCACAAACCGTCAAAAGCCGACTTTTACGAGCAGATGTGTTTTTAACAGTATTTTTTAACACAGTTTTAACACATTTTGGTTCAGTGCAAGCTTTTTGTGAAGCTACATGCTACAAAAGTCACTCAGCTGCAATATTAGAAACAAAATCCAGATTTAGAAGAGCGCGTTTTCTTAGTGAAGCACATCCTACAAGCAGATGGTGTCTCTGAAAGGCTCTCAGTGAGGGGGGGAGGCATCTCAAGGAGAACTGTTTATTTGAAACGAGCCTTTAGGTAAACAAGTTACATGAAACACACAGGGCCAGGTCAGCTTTTGAAGTGGACGGGGCTCAGGAAAGAAATGGGCGGGGGAAGAAAAGAAGGCTGCCTTCAGAGGAAATGAGAACAGTGGCCTCTTTCAGCACTGTTTCATCCTCTCCCTCCCTTTTTGTCACATATAGGAAAAGCACAAAAGGTGTTTCGGTTTATAAATACACCAGTGCAGAATGTGAGAACCGCTGATTTCTTATTTCTCCTAAACAGTAACCTAAATAGAATCATTCTGTAGTAATGTTTCCCCCTGAATTAAATCCCCCTGAAAAATTACCACCCATGACAAAAATAAACCACCTCCTTTTAATGGAGGCCCATTGAGGGTTTTGATGACGGGAACAGGTTTGTGTTACAAATGCAAGTTTGCAGCCATTCCCCATCAAAGAGGAATGTGATGTGCAGAAGGAGAGCCAGGCCTGTGCTGTCTGCCGAGCCTGGATCAGAGCTTTGAAGCTGCTAGTGTGTTTCAACAGCTAACCACTTTCAGATGGAACTGTGGCGTTTTATGAGCTGAGTAATAGCGATACCTACACATGTGCAGGCTCGGGGTCCCAAAGAGGGGGAGGCTCAGCTCAGAGCAGAGAGAAAGATGCCTAACTCCTCGGGGGTCTGGGTTTGGGTGTGTTTTTGATAAATCTTGTGCTATGGTATTCTGTATATGAAATTGGAAGACAGGAAGATGGATGTTGTGTAAAGTATGTTCACCTATGAACACAGTTCTGGTACAACTCCACATTTTTTCAAGGTTCTTGAACATTAAATGAACTTAACAAATTGACTCCTTGTATGGAATAAACACTCAAAATCATGGAAATATCACAAGAGACACCTGGAGTGTATATTAAAAGCATAACGCCATAGCAGAATGCTTGATCTATATGTAAAGAATACTTTGAAAAGCAGAGGCAGCATCACAACAATGAGTAACAATGCCAGCAGCTCTGAGTGCCTTCCGCTGGGCTTTTTTTTTTTTTTTTTGCATACAGGAAACCAGGGTTTGTGGTGTGTGGTGTTTCAGTCTCCAGTCTCAAACCTAGCAGGGCGTCAGGTTCAGGAATGTGGAACAAGAATGAAGTTTCAAAACATTCAGGGGTGTCTCTGAAAGCTTTTGGTACAAGAACAACACAGAAAGTGAATGTAATCCACCAAAGGGCCATAAGGAGATGCATTGTGGCATCACAACATGAGGATTGTTGATGACAAACGCAAACGTCTAACTACATTTTACATACATTTTAGAGATTATGTTTCTTCTGGCAGTGCGGTCCTTATTATGTTCTGTCCTTATGTATCTGGGGTTTTTTCTCACAAGAACACCAAAAGTAGAGGTATTCATGCCAAAGATGTATGTTCTAAGTCATTCATATATCTATCAGCTTATTGTGCTGCACACTACTATTTAGTTTCCCCTGTGCTTGTATTGTGGAATAAATGTCAGGTCAGCATCTGACCTTTGTGAAGACAATCTCAAGTTTCCACTGGCTCAAATCGTAGGATAACAAACTCATGTACAAAAGAGGAATCCCCTGTCCTCTTTAAACAAACAAGCAAAACCTCAGCCCCTCTTTTAATCTGCAAATACTTAAAGCAATAAAATATAGATCTGCATTGCGTCTTCTAATAATGTTTAAGATATACATTGAGTCTGAAGCTTTCTGTGTGTGTGTGTGTGTGTGTGTGTGTGTGTGTGTGTGTGTGTGTGTGTGTGTGTGTGTATGTGTGTTGTGTGTGTGTGTGTGTATGTGTGTCTGTCCCTGGGCTCCACAAATGCACTACACTCACTGAAGATGTAATTCAAACAATGTAATCAATTAACAATGGCTATAACAACAGCATATAATAACTACACAACCAAGCCAACAACCATGGCTGAAAAAATATAATATTCCCTTGGCTGCTCTAAGGCTTGCAAAATGAAGTCCGCTTGGAAAAGAGCTAAAGCTTTCTAAGGGGGAACAGGGGTTTATGTGGAAACATACCTTACACACTAAAATGTAATAACCTTTGAGTCTCCCGGTGTTTTACTTGGCTGGGAGACGCATAAGATCAAACACAGACTTGGATCCAGCAGCCTTTGCCAAAAATGTCAGTGCTAAGCACTGGGCTCCAGCTTCAGGTATTTTCTTTCCCCTGGCAGGGAGCGAAAGCAAAGACACAGACCAGTGTTAACCCTAGGCGGGGCTGCCCCAAACAGCCACCAGCACTCTAACCATGAAGGGGAAGTGAGGTCTCCCTGCTGTCATCACTGACCATGCATGTCTAGGTCATGTAGTGTCACTGAATACCTGGGATGGGCTCCATTCAGGAAGTTGAGATATTCACAATTGCATGCTGGATGACTTGCTGCAATCCGGTCCTGTAAAAGCTACACTGATCTCTCTGAAATACTTAATCAGATATCTCATAAATACCATGAAAAGCAGTGACAAGAAGTGACTTTAAAGCAGCGCTGGAGGGACTGAGATAGCTCCACAGGCGACAGAGCTTTATTCCATGTGTGCAGATAAGAGCTCCAACAATGAAGCGAGCAACTGTCATTTCTCTTGTCTAAATATATACTATTCTCTAAATGATTATTTATGCCATCATATATCTGCCATCAATATGTGGATAGAAATACGGTTGTGTTATATCTATTTTGATATAGCTATATTTATCATAACCTTGGCAAAACACTAGACATTAAGTATGCTACACATGCATATATAATGGACCACTCTCATGTCTGTATAGTAAATATGAAGCTACAGCCAGGAGATGGTTAGCTTATTTTAGCAGAAAGACTTGAAACAGGGGGAAACAGCTAGCCTGGCTCTGTCCAACAGGAACAAAAATCTGCATCCCAACACCTTTAAAGTGCACTAATTTATACGCCATATCTTGTTTATTCTGGGACTATTTTGTTGGCAGGGCGCAGTGATTTCCTAAACAAACAAGATATAACGTGTTAGTTAATGACCCATTGGTGTGGGTGGAAGCCCAGTTTAAGAAATAGATCCTGATTTTTGAAGGCTTCTCATACACCAAAACACTGCACAGCGGTTTATAATACTGTGGCAGAGGATTTTACAAATCTGGTGGCAATAGGGTTAGGTATCGTTACGTTTTTTTCCGATACCGGTGCTAAAACGATACTTTTAAAACGGTGCCGGTGCCTGAACCGAAATAAATATAATATATTTATAATGTAGATAATATAAAATATAAAAAAAGGAGCACAAAACGACAGTTGGCGACACTAAAGAAGGGCTTGTTTATTGCTAAGGCCATATGGTCAAAATTAAATGATTGATTAATAATGTAATAACAATAACTTATAACAATGACTTATTTATTTCACCAGTAAATTGCTGGTAAACGACAAAAACAAGCACCAGATGGGAAAAGGGTATTTTACAATAACTTAAAATGCACCACAAGGCTGGCGAGTTTCAAGTAAACGCACCGTCTGTGTTGTTTTTCCAACAACGGCAGCTGCAGTCAGACATGTTACATCCCGGTGTTGGAACCCTCTACAGGGAAATACAGTCACACTTTTACACCGCTTAACGTAAGCTGTCAGCAGTACACGGTAATGTAGCGTCCCATGCAGCGATGCTTCTGAAAAAAAAAAGTCAGGCACCGAAATTTTCTTTCTTATTCGGTCTCATTATGCCATTTCATTCAATATTAAATAAATGAATAAATATATAAATAAATACATGAATAAATACATTATGCCTTTGAAATACATCATGAAATAAATAAGTGAGGCAATAAATACATAAATAACTAAATAAATGTAAATATTCATATATAAATGAATCAATTAGTTAAATAAATATATTAAAAGGTTTGACTTTTACTTATTTCATGGTAATTTTATTTCATAAGTCCACGTTTATTTATTTCAAGAGACTTTTATTTCATAAATCCAGATTTATTTATTTCCACGGACTTTTATTTCCTAATGCCACATTATATTATACTAATAGTAAACAGCGTTCATGGTACAAAGTAATCTTGCATGTATGTGATTGGCCAACTCAGCACTTTGCCACATGATGTTGCGTTGCATCAACAGTTGAGCCAGGTTCAACTTTTTTTCCGCAAGACCAAATGTTATTTGCCGGAGACTGTGTTGGCATCCCCGCTGCACCACCAGACTGGATCCTTTCAAATTAATGTGAGAGCTGCGTTTTTATACAGACTGTCGGTCTAAACACCTGTAGAAGTGCTTGTAGGAGATATGTAGATTTAGTTATCTTTGACATAGTCAGGCTAGCTGTTTCAACCTGTTTCCAGTCTCTATTCTAAGCTAAGCTGCTGGCTCGTAGCTTCATATTCACTGTATAGATATTAGAGTGATATTCATCTTCTCATCTACCTCTCGGCAAGATGAGCGAATAAGCAAAAACCAATTTGTGAGTAAAGCAGAAGGGTGAATTACGCGAAAATGTCTAATTGGAGAGACGACGGGTTTCGTGAACTTCTGTCGGTTAAGTGAGAACACATCTGACACAGACAATCTCCTGTTATGTGCTACATGTATGAAAGGGAAACTTCATACAATGTTCGCCTGACATTGTCCCGAGTTCATATGAGAAAACGGTTACTGTGTGTAAATTATTGTAACTGCACAATTGTTTGTAAAAATGCACCAGGGTCAATGGGGCCCACAGCCGCCCCCTGGTAGAAAGTAATCTGTCCGTGGTTTATGCTAAAAGATTGTGAACCAATGTGTGTGATTCCACCTGACGGACAGGGAGAGGCCATGAGTGCAGGTCACAGGGGAATTAGGGTTAAAGTAAGCAAACTGCTTCAAAGTACTTCAGACCGTATAAATATCCTCAGAAAAATAAACATTTAATCTGCCTGCAGTGTTTCTAATGTCTTTCTCCATTAGGCACTGGCCACATAAACCACTCTCACTCATACATTCACTCACAAGCTCACAGACAGAGAGTAAGAGAGGGACTCGACCTCTGACTCACACGTGATACACACTCCAACATGAAAGAATAGCTAAAACAAGCATCTCGCACTTGGATGAGTGTTGGAGCCAACCAGGTGATGATGTTTACACTGACAGAGGGGTGAATGTTTGTTCTGGACAAATGGCAACTAACATAGAAAAAAAGGCGGAAGTGAGCGGTGTGATTAAAAGGTGAGATCAATGGTCAGCTGCCGCCTCCCCAAACAATGCAGTGAATGAGGCGGATGAGGTTCTCCATTACTCCCCTTCCCCCACTACCTTCAAAACCCCTCAAATATATCCCCCGTGAAGAAAAAGAAACCACCCTTAAACCCCGCACTCCTCCTCTTTTCCTCTTCCCCGCCACCCTCTCCCACCCCCTTCCCACCACAGCCCCTCTCCTTGCTCCAGGATTTTTGCTGTACAAACCAGGAACAGATGTCTGCCGGGGCCGTGCTGAAAGACCCCGCTGTTCTGGATGCCAGCCACATGCTTTTCATTCAGAGATGAAGGCTCACAGCTCGCCTTCTTGTGAAGCCAATTTCCAAAAAAAAGAAGGGGTGGAAAAAAACAAACTCTCCAAATGCCTTCAAGTCCCTTCAAAAGCAGTACATATATGAGCACACCTTTTTGTCTCCTCTCCGCCATGTATTGCTCCCTGGTAGTGCCGCATCAGGGACAGGCTTTTTTTGTCGTTTGTCAGGAAAAGTCATGAGATGTTGCTGACAGGAATATTTCTTGAGAGAAGCTCGAAGACTTCAGGAGCTACACCATACTGTATATCCAGTGCACACAACTCAAAACTAAAAAAGGACTGACCTCAGTTTTAAACTTGTGGCTGTGTACTGAAAAATAAAAGTCATTCAGAGCCACAGCCTTAAGATTACACAGATATACCAGCCTCAGCTCCAAATCAAATACTGCTAACTCAAAATGAACATGGTGACTAGAAGATATACCCAAATGCCCAAAACATCCATTTTGAGCAAGATCGCCAAATGAGGATTTTTATATAAGGGGAAAGTCTTATTCACAGATTCCAAATGAATGTTAAAAAAACATTAGCTTACAATTAGTTGAGTGAGCTGCTTGGGAACTCTGCACTTAAACTAAATTTATTATTGAGGGGTGAGTGCTATGTAACTCTCAGCAAGTCAAAATAAATTTGCGTCTCAGAGCTTTTGGCACATCATTACATCCAACTGAATCCCTAACCTTTTTAACTTCAAGTGTGATATTATTAACCTTTCAAAGTGGAATAATAAAGCTCTTTGTTGTGGAATTTAAAATGTAGACACACTCCCTCTTCACAGGCCAAGTCTGTGGGAAGTTTTGAGACAAAAGATGGTGCTGAAAGGCTGAATTAGCCTGTCATTATTTTGGCATCCAAGCATGTCTGTTTGAAGCTCCAAAATGAAGCACTGTGGTTGTGTGTGAGGGTCTACACTGTTGATGTGTTGATGTTTCCAGAGGTGAAACAGTGAACCTTCACAGAGCTCTTCCACAAATGAACGCAGGTTTGGGTAAATACAGGGTTAGGAGTTTTCTGCAATTTTACATATTCAATAACCACAGACTAGGCAAATTTTTTTGAGGGTGGGGTGGGCGATTATACCTTTGATCTGTAATATTTCTACATCACACCAGGTGCTTGAACAGGTAAGACTTGTCTTGAGCACCTGCAAAGAAGTGTCAAAATCTTGATGACTGTAGCCAGGATGAGCCAAGTCATCCTGCTGAATCAAGCTCTCTTTGTCCACTAATACCACTCTTTAAAGAGCCTATAGGGTTACACACTGAGGGCAACCTGCCAGCTGCAATGTTGAATCATGGTTTGCAGCAATATCAATATTTAAACAGGTTTTTGCATCCTTTGATCTTTTGTTATTACAAAGCATTCACATGTTATTGCAAAGCATTCACAATGTGTTGAATAGAAATGACTGCTTTGCTGAGGAGATTCACAGGTTTACACAAACTGATGTTGGGCACAGGCTATGTTAGCGCTTGTTTTTTTTTTCTTCTTCCTGGTTTTGCTCCATCCCTCAGCCCATCCCCCAGGACAGGGCAGGGGGATAGAGGGGTGAGGGTTCGGAGGCTCCACTGATATCAGAGCCCTTTTATAACTCCCAGCTCTGCGCTTTGAAGTCGCAGCCAGACAGCTCAGGAATCCTACTCCCCCATTTGACAATGAGGAGGGGGGATGGTCAGCGCTAAACAGCGTGTTTGGCCAATCTTCTGTAAAAAATCATAAGTCATTTTAACTGTCCCTGCCGCTTATCAACCAGGACTAAGTGGTGAAACTACTATCTGGTGAGAGCTATATGGTAAATTACTCAGGAGGAGAAAATGTGGCTGAAATGCATCTAAAAACTTCTTTTTTTCCCTTTAAAAATGACATAATTATTGCTATTTTCTATTTGACTTGGACTTGTTTAATCATGGTCGAAACCGCAGACATGTAACAACCTGTAATCCAATAATTATATCTGGAAATGTGACAATGTAATCCGATCCTGGTGAAAAATTAATTAAAGACGTGGGATCAAAAGAGGAAATGGTGTCACCGTCTTACAGTGGAGATAAATTCTATCTGTGTTGAAAGTCAGTCTTTTAGATGAGAAACTATACAGCATAAAAACATCCCTGGGGACATCATCCATCTTAATATTAATGTAGACATATACGCTCATTTCAAACAGCATGAATAGAGCTGTCACTTTATACGAGCAGACAGTCACATATTGCGTCTGCGATACAATAGTAGGCATATATGCAACCTATCCTCATAGTATCAATTTAATTCATGATACTGGATTTGGCATTTGATCCTTTGCATCAGAGCTGCAGCTAACCACATTTTTCATTGTCAGTTAAGCGGCAAATTATTTTCACATTAATCAATTATCGTCCAAAGTGACGTCTTCAAATTGCTTATTTTGTCCAAAACTCAAAGTCACATTGGGCAAAGAAAAGCATTACATCCTCACGATTGAAAAGCTGGAACTACAGAATGTTTAAGCAACTATGTATCAGTTAATTAGCAAAGTATTTGTCGATTAGTTTTCTGTCAGTGTAGCCTACTATTGTAATTAATTAACTTACCATTTCAGCTCATACTTTGCATCATGCTTTGGGTTCTGTTACACCCAGCACATTATTACCGCTTCCGAAGCATCTGCTTAAAACTTTGATAAAAAAGTGATGTAGAAATATTACTTCAGTTAACAGTAGGCTAATATGTTACACTTCTCCAATACAAAAATCAATACCATATAAGACTTTCTTTCCATTTCTTTTGACTGGCGATTTCTCACATTCATAAAGAAATAAAAAAGAATCCATGTAGTAGAATATGCAGCCTGGATGATATGGCAAAAAGAGTGCTACAGGAGCAAATGGAAATGCAAGTAAAATGTAATTATTGTTATTTTCTGCCTCAAAAAAAGGCTTACTTGCTATTTACTTTAATATTTTACCATCAATACTATATAATATCAGGACTAGTATCTGTTATAACAGATGTGACTGTATTTTCGTTTGTCCACCTCCTCTCAACCAATCCTAAACTTCTCTCAAAGAGAGCAGGAAAAGTAAGAGGCTGGTTAGCTAAATGCTGATAGTTATCCACATGGGCGGCAGGTAATGTAGGCTCAAATATTCCATCCTACAAATGCGGACAGACGGCTATAAATGTTACTGTATTGTGACAATCTGTGGGATAATTCCCACATTACTCAAACGCATTGAATGCACCCTCACTGCCCAGAAGACATCAATCCCCACCCAAGTCGGTCATGGTTACACTATATCCTTACGTCTATATCCTTCGCGTTCCACTTCCGGGATTGCTTCGGTGCCGCAGGAAATTCCGAAGGATGCATGTCCATCCATCCATCCATCCATCTTCGTCCGCTTATCCGGTGTCGGGTCGCGGGGGGAGCAGCTCCAGCAGGGGACCCCAAACTTCCCTTTCCCGAGCAACATTAACCAGCTCCGACTGGGGGATCCCGAGGCGTTCCCAGGCCAGGTTGGAGATATAATCCCTCCACCTAGTCCTGGGTCTTCCCCGAGGCCTCCTCCCAGCTGGACGTGCCTGGAACACCTCCCTAGGGAGGCGCCCAGGGGGCATCCTCACCAGATGCCCGAACCACCTCAACTGGCTCCTTTCGACGCAAAGGAGCAGTGGCTCTACTCCGAGCTCCTCACGGATGACTGAGCTTCTCACCCTATCTCTAAGGGAGACGCCAGCCACCCTCCTGAGGAAACCCATTTCGGCCGCTTGCACCCTGGATCTCGTTCTTTCGGTCATGACCCAGCCTTCATGACCATAGGTGAGGGTAGGAACGAAAACTGACCGGTAGATCGAGAGCTTTGCCTTCTGGCTCAGCTCTCTTTTCGTCACAACGGTGCGATAGATGGAATGTAATACCGCACCCGCTGCGCCGATTCTCCGACCAATCTCCCGCTCCATTGTCCCCTCACTCGCGAACAAAACCCCAAGGTACTTGAACTCCTTCACTTGGGGTAAGGACTCATTCCCTACCTGGAGAAGGCATTCCATCGGTTTCCTGCTGAGAACCATGGCCTCCGATTTAGAGGTGCTGATCCTCATCCCAACCGCTTCACACTCGGCTGCGAACCGATCCAGTGAGTGCTGAAGGTCGCAGGCCGATGATGCCATCAGGACCACATCATCTGCAAAAAGCAGCGATGAGATCCCCAGCCCACCGAACCGCAACCCCTCCCCACCCCGACTACGCCTCGATATCCTGTCCATAAATATTACAAACAGGATTGGTGACAAAGCCGCAGCCCTGGCGGAGGCCAACCCTCACCTGAAACGAGTCCGACTTACTGCCGAAGCCGGACACGCTCTCACTTTGGTCGTAGAGAGATTGGATGGCCCTGAGTAGAGGCCCCCTCACCCCATACTCCCGCAGCACCTCCCACAGTATCTCCCGGGGGACCCGGTCATACGCCTTCTCCAAATCCACAAAACACATGTAGACCGGTTGGAGCCTCCCCGGGCCCCCTCCAGGATCCTTGCTAGAGTGAAGAGCTGGTCCGTTGTTCCACGACCAGGGACGGAATCCGCATTGTTCCTCCTCAACCTGAGGTTCCGACTATCGGCCGAACTTCCTTCTTTCCAGCACCTTGGAGTAGACTATTTACCAGGGAGGCTGAGAAGTGTGATACCCCTGTAATTGGCACACACCCTCTGGTCCCCCTTTTTAAAAAGGGGAACCACCACCCCAGTCTGCCACTCCTTTGGCACTGTTCCAGACTTCCACGCAATGTTGAAGAGACGTGTCAACCAGGACAGCCCCTCCACACCCAGAGCCTTGAGCATTTCTGGACGGATCTCATCAATCCCCGGGGCTTTGCCACTGTGGAGTTGTTTGACTACATCAGTGACTTCCGCCCGGGAAATCGACGACAATCCCCCGTCATCCTCCAGCTCTGCCTCTAACATAGAGGGCGTATTAGTCGGATTCAGGAGTTCCTCAAAATGCTCCTTCCACCGCCCTATTACCTCCTCAGTTGAGGTCAACAGTGTCCCATCCTTACTGTACACAGCTTGGATGGTTCCCCGCTTCCCCCTCCTGAGGTGGCGAACGAAGGATGCATGTATTTTTCCGTTTCCTTACGCTTTCTTTGTGTTGGAATTTTAAATTTGGTGGATTTATGAGGACTATTTTTGACTGCTCCTCAGATCTCTGCTGGGTAAATTGAGACAGCTAGCTAGACTATCTGTCCAATCTGAATTTTCTCTTGCAAGACTATTTTGCAGCGGCTCTGTGCGGAGTTTGACACCGCCCATGACGATTCTAATTGGTTTAAAGAAATGCCATTAAACCATAGCACGTTTTCCTCCCATCACCGAGTAGCCATACCATCTTTCTGTGAGCTTTGGAGGAGGGTCTGGCAAAGCGAGACTATGGTTACACCAATACATGTAGATAAACCTGAACACTAAATCAATCCCACAACACTTAAACCCAGGTAACATAAATGCACACCCAAAACATTAACAGAACAGCATTAAAACATTCTTCGAGTAACCGTTCAGAACAGTCCCATGAGCCTTTGCAGTGCTTCAGCGCAGAGCACAACTGCCTGTTGGCCATTACAGTATTGTTAAGTAAGTTAAAGAATACAAACCCCCCGTGTATTCCCTGTATTACCTTACTGCTTTTGGCGCTATGACTACCTTCTCCACTTTTAGCATTTATTTACATCTTTTGAATGTGTCTCTGAAGCACTGTGGCCGCTCCATGGATGTATTAAGAGAACTCTCTGTGTTCGTCTGTTTGATTTGGTTTTCATGGTAATCAAAGGCAGTGTCGGGAAAAGTGAAATGGGTGCTTCGGGAGTGGACTAAAAAAATAATCAGGCTACATAAAATATATTGATGACAATGTCGTAAATTATATTTTTCAACACTGAACCTGCTACACGTTGAGAGTGACATGACAGAAAAAGTCAAGTCAAAAAGTCAGCAGAATAAATAATTGATGCCAAAAAGAAGCAGCGCATATTGCTACATTAAGGCAAGACTTGGTTAGTTTTTTAAATGAATGTAATGTATTGATATGGCACGTGTGGAAAATATAATTAATATTGTAATCTATTTTATTGTGTAACCTCTCAGTGTAATATTCATAGGTCGTAGAGCTTTTGCTTGTGAAGAGTAAAGCAGAAAATGTTGAATTCTGACATGTGTTTCCATTGACTGTGTAACGTTATTCGATCAGGCTATAAAAGAGAAGAGGTGTAGTGCCGTCTCGGTTCAGAAATTGAAATCCTTGTTTTTTTCAGATTGCCATTAATCCAGTGATCTCTAAACAGCTGGCGGATCAATTTCTTTATTAATTTGGGAGATTGATAAGGTCTTGGTCCCTATAACAGAATGTATGGTCTTATTTTTGAATATAAAGTCAAACAACAAGGAATGAGATAAAATTGTTGTGTCTTTTGGGCAAATATCAGATTCACAAGGCCAGATTTCTTCAGTTTCTTCCCAGCACATATAGTTGTATGGTGAACTTCAGACATTCTTTGACTCTGTATGTAAAAAAAAAGCTTTAAAGACTTCTCATCTCATGAGGAGCACTGTAGAAGACATTGCCACATGATTTAAGTTGGTTAATTACTTTTATGAATTGAAAATGTAAGCTGTATTTTTATGTGCACATTGGAAAAAATACTCCCTGTACATTGTGTTTTTTTGTATTGTAAAAACACCATGTTAATTAAGTGACAAGTGACAATCTGCAAGAATCCCCACATTACTAAAAGACAATGAATGTACCCTCACTGCCCATAAACCATCAATCCCAACCCAAGTCTCGGTCATGGTTACACCAATATTCTGAAATTTTCATAGGTCGTAGAGCTTTTTATTGTGAAGGGTAACGCAGAAGTGTTGAATTCTGACATGTGTTGCCATTGACTGTGTAACGTTATTGATTAGGCTATAAAAGAGAAGAGGTGTAGTGCCGTCTCGGTTCAGAAGTTGAAATCCTTGTTTTTGTTCAGATGGCCATTAATCCAGCCATCTCTAAACAGCTGGCGGATCAAAATATAAGGTCGGATCAAAATAAAAGGTCGTCATGCAACGTTACGGATCATATCCTAGTTAGCGGCAACGAGCGCGTCCTTACCACGGATCATGCGTAGGCCTATGCGGCTTAGCCTACCCAAACCTCCACCTCACCAACTGCATATAGTTCTCCAGTTCTGGTCTGTGAACAAGCCTCTAATGTAACCAGCTAATGACACAAAATAAATCAGGGGCCTGACTTTGATAGAAGCGAGGGAGGGATCCACCTACTAATAAGTGCCAAGTTTATGCCTTTGGTGGTTTTCATTGAGGGGAGTGTGAACTCAGACTCCTCTGAAGCAGAGTAAAGTTCTTTAATTTGCCATGAGTGGGCGGTTTATAGCCGTGATATAATCCATAACTCTTTCACTCTTACAACCACCCACCTCACAGATTGTCAGTACCCCTTTTCTGTCTGAGACCTCGGTAGGCTACTCTCATACCCCTCAAAAAGACACGCTAATTGAAGTGATGTAATGTTATGCCACAGAGGGCTGCCCACTGGGAGCCGCACTAGAATGGGAGGCATTGAGGAAAAAGACACAGCCCTGAGTCATGATGCCAGCAGCCACAAGAGCAAACGTTATATCTCTCAGTCTGAGAAATGACTACCTTTCCACCCAGTGTGTATGTGTGTGTGTGTGTGTGTGTGTGTGTGTGTGTGTGTGTGTGTGTGTGTGTGTGTGTGTGTGTGTGTGTGTGTGTGTGTGTGTATGTGTGTGTGTGTGTGTGTGTGTGTGTGTGTTTTGCTTTGCCAAGCAGCTTCACACACGGGGCTCATGGCTGTCATAACCCATCCAGTGATGCTGGCAGGGGAATAACCGCTGCAGTGTTGTGCCGGAGCCAGACATGACAGAAAGAACAACAACAACCTACAACTTGCATGTCTTCACACATGCCTTATAAATACAGTTTCCCTTCCCCTCAAGTCAAGATGTTCTCAGTTCACCTTTCAAGAAGAGGGAATGTAACAACTTTGAAGTGCTTGACAGACTCATCCCAAAAGAAAACAAAACAAAACACACACGCGCGCGCGGACACACACACACACACACACACACGCACGCACGCACACTTTTGGAACCACTATTCCAATAGCCTAATGCATTTTGTTCATGTAAAACTGAACATGAATGTTACACATGCAGCGTAACAAAAGTGAATGCCATGGTTATTTCTAAGAGTAACTGTCAACATTTTACCACTCAGACAGAACAGGATGAAAGAATCCTCTTTGCCAAAATTAATTTAGAGAGCTTCTTTGATTTCTATTGGATACTAATTCTAATTTTTGTAATACTCTTGTAAATGCTGTAATATCAACACTTGTTTCCACACAGTCTTACTATACATTACAGGAAAAAAACTTAATAGCCGTCTTTTCAATTATCCTAATTTAATGTGAATCACTAAGAAGAAAAGAAAATAGAGCCAAAATTGCCTGATACCTGCATGTTCTTCAGCTTGTGATCCGTCGCGCTGTACCTCTCACATTCCTCCATCCCTCTCCGGAGGAAGGCGTTCACAACAAAACTGTCTCCTGAGACATGGAGAAAATACACCGATCAGCTGATATACATCTCAAGCTCAACCTATAGCCTATATCAGATTTTCATAATTCATAAAGCTTCATTATACAAAATAATCTATCTTTATTCTCACCTTCAGGGTTTTCTCTGCGCTTACACGCTTCAGATCATCAGAAACAGGGATGCAAAACAGACAATTGTTACTTTTTGTAAGACTTTAATCGAAATAGGCCTACCTAAAAATGTGTCAATCAGTGCCAATGTGTCAATACTTCTTACCATGTTTTGACTGAAGTTTCCCCATTCTTAAGTCACTCTTCCCTGGATCAATAAAGGTACTCCGATGTCTGCTTCAACATGGTCACATTGTGTTTGTTCTGCAAGAAGAAAACTCCAACTTCATCCAAAGGCAGGTAATTAAGTCGCGTGATCATTAAAGCATCAGTTGTGTGTGTGTGTGTGTGTGTGTGTGTGTGTGTGTGTGTGTGTGTGTGTGTGTGTGTGTGTGTGTGTGTGTGTGCAGAAATAAGATCAATCTGTAAAAATGATCAGTGGAGGAGAGAGGGCAACACTCGCTGTCTGTCTCTAGACTTCCCTTCAGTCCAACTGAATGTAGAAAGCGCTTTGAACACAGCAGCGATTCCGGAGTGTCAAGATAGACAGAGCATGTACGGTACTTCCGGTTAGTGCTTTTACCAAACAAAATATCAATATTGATAAAAATGTTGCAACCAGTGTTTCAAGTATACACATTAAGAAAATGTTGGGAGAAATGTGTACAAAATGTATGGAATAAAAACAAAGTGGGTCCAAATGAAATAGCTTGACTCAATCAGACATGGATGTTAGATCAACATCCATTTCATTCTAAATCTGCTTAAGGATTTCTACATTAATTTCTTCATTTCGTGAGTGTTGCATTAATCATTCAGTGCCAATTAATTGTTTTTTAATAATTGATTACTCACTCGGTCTTAAAAGAGTCTCTGAAATGATAACAAATAACGAACAAAGTCTTAAAACAGTTTATGGCATTTTAGAGGGGAAAAGAATGGAGTACACTCAGTGATTTTCAACATTTATTAGTGCTTGTGTAAAAGTGTTTGTTTTCTCTTAAATCATACTGCAAACATAATAATATAATATTAAAGGATTAAAAATCAGTAGATGTGCTCCAGACTTTTCCCCTCTAAAGTTTATTGTCCCTGACCTGAGGGGCGCCAAATTCAGCTGCACATTACTGGAATATGTGTGGGAAAACTGTCTGAAAAACAGTACAAACAACAACAACAACGTTTTCAGTTTACACCAAGACCTAGCAAATTCTCACACTTTATGAGCTATAACAGCATGCTGGTTACCCAATTATGTTTTGATTTCTAGTTGAAATACAAATATAGGCCTACCACTATTTTGAAAAGCACTTTCATTGATTTCCGGTCATAGTTTTTGTTTAAATTGACGCAACGAACGCTGGTTTGGCTGCTCATGTGTCGTTGAATGTGAAACCGCGTCCTCTGTTGGTGTGATTTTCCGAACAGCTCATGGATTTCAAAGTAGATTTATATTTATGACGAGGACACTTTCATTATTTTGATAATTTCGTTATTTTACTAGGCCTATTTGTATCAGGAGTTTATCTCAATCAAACTAGGTAGGCTAAATGTGTAGGCCTACTAGGCTACTAAAGTTATTAGATTAAAAAAAGTTCATTAGATCTGTTTCATATAATTTATGCTGGACTTTTTCCAACCCAAATGAGATTTTGGTTTGTAAAAAAGAACGGAGGTGTCCCCATCTTTTCTGGTGTGTAGAGATAAACGCACAAGGTGCAATAACATTATTATTTAGTAAATGATTATTCTACTAGTCTGTGTGCTAATCACACACTGATAAGATGCCCCACTATATTTTCCATTATTTGTTTTAGGAGTGTGCACAACAGATGCTAAAGTTAAACTATTGTTTATAAAAGAAAACCAGGAGAACATGCTGTACTAACCACCAGACATCAAAAGCTATTCAGCAATTTTATAGTTTGCTTCTTTTGGCAGGGCGTTAAACCAGGGCCCCAGCCGCAGGACACACGCCAAGAGTTATGAATATTCATATACTAAGGCAACCTTTAGCTCAGTATGAAAACATGAATGTTATGTTAGTGTTTTGTAAATATTCCACTCTTGTGCAGATTATATTCATAATGAGGAGAGACGTTGCTTTGATCTTTGCATGTCATCAAATCCTAAACTGTTATAAGCTTGGTGTCAGTCGATCAGTCACAGCTGTATAAGAAATTACAGCCCATGTACTAACCCTTTTCCTTTTTTACCTAAACAAATCAGCTCTGCCTGGAGGAACATAAGACACATTCTCTGTTCTGCTGGAAGAACATCCTATTTTTTGTCAAAATGGTACTATATCATAGTGTCCCAGTTTCACCTTGATGAATGTGGAGTGCAGCTATTTCCTCCTGTCAATTTGTCTGCCATTTGAGGTCTCAAACACAAGACTCTCAGATCACTGTCTGTGGCTGACAGGATGAGCAGACATTTGCAAAGCTCACTGATGGCAGCTTTCTTTGATCTACTTGCTGTGCCTAATTATCACCATTTCTTTATGCACCCTGGCTCCCAGGATTCTGCCTCTTTACAAGGTATCTCTCCCTCATCCTTTTTCTCTCTCTAACATCCCACTTCAATGGATGACATACATAAGGGATGCAAAACAAAAATCTCAAGCAGAAACAACAACTGTTCATTCAATTTCTGACAGGATACTTTAGACTGGGAACAGCAAGACAGAGTTGAGGCTGCCTTTAAAGAGCAATGCTCACTTGGATAAACGTCCTGGTTTATCATCAAAGGCTGTCATGCAGATGAAGAATTGAGAAGCCCGGAAACAGCTTGCTCTTATTACGCATTTGCACAAAGGATGTGGATCATTATACTGGAAAAGTGCAAGGATTTTCTAAACTAGCGCCAATCAATGCACTTCAAAATCATTTTAAAGATCATGTGATGTTAAACTCAGAGAAATGAGTGATCGTTTCCATTGTTTGGTGTGCAGCTCTGTTCAGTTTCTTCTTAACATGCCTATAAGTATGTGTGTAAGTTAATTCCCTCCCTATGTGAATCACCATTGGCACATGCAGCGATATTCCATTGCTTTCAGCCATGTACCTGAACAACGGTTGAGAGGATAAACATCAGACTTGTTTTGTTTGGAGTTTTCTGACATTTTCAAACTGCTTGAAACAGTGATAAAACTCTGTAACAATAAGGCTTTTGACTTTTCTTCCGAACTGCGTCTTGATGGCCTTTTAACAGCTGCCTGGCTTTGGAGTAACTACAGTCAAAAGAAAAAAGGCCTCCAGACAGAGCAATTATGGTTTTATTTACCATGCCTGTTTCTACAGCTCCCCCTTTCTCTATCTTCCCTTTTTACTTTGTGATCATTGATTAAAGTATAGCTTCCTAATGTGATTCATCTCACATAAAAACTTCATTGACATAAAAAAATAGAGGTTGCCAAACAATTAGGTGTAAAAGATAGTGGCATTAAAGGAAAGGCTTTCCTTGAAGGTCTTGATTAGAGTATAAATCTTTTGCTTGATCTAAACTAAAATGAAAACCACCCAAATTGCATGTGTAATGTTCTACATAGAACATCCAAGAAAGGTCATTTTAAGTGCGACAGCGACAGGATTGAGCAGAAATGAAGCGTGTAAATAAAGATGTTTGCTTTCCTTTTACATTTAGGAACAGCCTACAGAATCCACCTTTGAAGTGGAGTGAAAAAGCTGTTGCTCAACAACAAACAAAGGGCACATTGTCTGAACCCGGCAGCTGACGTGCACAGAAGCAGAGCATTCACAGAATGCAAAACACGTTCATACCAACAATAGAGCCACTTATCTGTTCGTGTAAACTGACTGATACATTTCATAACTGAATCATCTTTTAATAGTTGCGTTTGTAGGGCAAACTGGTGGCAGCTACGCAAAAACACACATTGTCAGGCAGCATAACCATATATCACTTTGAGTCCCTGTGCAGGAGCCGGTTTCATAAAGGAGGACTACTATGTTAGCTGCACAATTGCACTCTAAGTAAAACCTGGATCAGCTTTTCACTTTTTATACATATATATGGGTTTGTTGTTTTACTCCACAAAGTTATTTAGATAACCGACAGGAGACAGACTCAAGGTCAACTGCAATCTGGTTTTATTACTGCGGGCATTTTCATTGACTGCCCTTAATGTGATTATCACATATCTAATAAAAAACACTATATTAAATCTGTCTTTCCGTATTTACAACTGTATGACAGCATCTGTGCGCCACCAAGTGGTGGCTCAAAGGCTTTCTTAAAATCTCCATAATGCATCTGCAGCATTTCAACAACACACACAAGCATAAACAATATTGTTTATTACAATTTTATATACAAAATAAAGTTGTAGGCTAATGAATGCATGAATCCAGAAAGTTTAAAGAAGATATGTTGTTAACATAAATATAGAACTGACTGACATTTTTTAAGTGATGGTCTATGAGGAACATCCCTTTTTAAAACATAACACATGAACACTGAGTGTATGAAAAAACAGTATGTTTAAGGGACAGTTCATATTTTTTAACATAAGTTGGTATCATACATTATCATTAGTTTATTCTACAGATCATGTGGATGAAGGTATCTCAGTGAGCTGGCAACTTGTATAAGAGAAATGAAGAGCAAAAAACACATTGCCATCTCAATGAGATATTTCCAATAAAATCCACAGACTGAGCTAATGTGTAGGCAGTGATATCAATTAAGGAAAGTAACTAATGCCAGTACAAATGTGAACTGTCCCTTTAACATTAGGACCCAAAAGAAGCTGAATGAAGGTTAAAGCTGAATGTTACATAAAAATATCACTTTGAAACTAAGAACAGAGTAAACAGAAAAATCCAAGCACTGGGTACTCCATCTTAAACCAAACTGCCTGAAACCGACTTGGTATTTAGGCTAGCAGCACCAACAGAATTACCTGAATAATTACTTATGTTATAGATATTTGTAAAAAAAAAAACACTGTTACTTGCCAAAATATTTAACACATTGCTGCCAAATGAATGGATTAAGCTTTATAAAAAAAGATATGAGGCATGGGATTGAGAGCTCATGAACAATCATGTGTCAGCCTTTGGGCATTGTAATAAGTTCAGACACCGTTGACCAGGTTAGCTTTTTCCTCTGTCTGTTTATCCACTGCTTGGTCCATAGCCTCCAAAAACCTCTCAAGAGTCACTGTCGGTGTCTGCAGGCAAACAAATAAAAAAAAGAATAAAAAAAAAACTATAAGACTCTTTTCTTCCTACACTCTGTAGAACAAAATAAATACTTACCTTTACAAACAGTGCATGGGATAGAAATGGTAACTTCCTCAGTGCTCTTCCACTCAAACCTTTGCTTTTTCTGGAAATGAAAAGAAAAACAAAACATTAGCCTGTGGGTTTTTTTAAGTTCTCACTGGCGCTTGATGTTATGACTAGAGCACAGAGACAGTGTGATTTGGGTGCTATTGCATTATGGGAGGATATACTCACAGAGCAATGTTCCTCAGGTTCAGACTGTGTTCGGACACCTCACTCTTTGCAAAGCCCATCGTCTCGAGCTCAAACATGGTAAACAGCTGCTGCCGGGGGTAGATGATCTGGCACTGCACATATCATGAAGCATAAACATAAGAAATTCAAATTTATCAACTCACCCTTTTAAATTCAAAATGTTGCTTTTGTACAGTTGCTACTTATGACTGTTTTAGAGGCATGTTGATAATAAAGTTAAACATTATCACTATCTTTTATGTAAAATTTATATTTTCCACTAGCCTGGGAAGCAGAAGAATCTGCAAGCTCATGGTTTATTTGCTCTGGCAGAAACGTCTGAAATGCTCTGGGTTGTTTGCATTTCTTTGAACCATTACATTAAAATCATCTTGGGGACACCAAGCTCCGGACGCAGCGACGGTGGCTTTGTAAAATGGTCTCAGTAAGGAACTTGTTTTAGTGGAACATTTGAACTCGGCAAAAGAAAACGCATACCTGCAAACTCAGAAATGTTTCAATACATGTCAATTAGTTTTGAGAATTTTCTGGAATCCAGTGCGGTCTGATATTATTCTTGCCCTGCCATTTTTCCACCTGTCCATCAAAGGAAAAAGAAAAAATGTCTTGGCCCTGCTTTCATCTTTCATTAACTATCTCACAGTCAAATGTCTATGTGTTTTTGTTGAAGTGTTCTTACATTTTGTCTGAATCGTTGTTGTGATTTCTGTTTTGTAAAATGCTGTTGCGTTTTCAGTTCAATAAAATTGAATTGCCCTTTTATCCAAAGCACTCCATCAAGGTGCTGGCCTAACCATTGGGAGGATTTGGGGTTGAGTGTCTTGCTCAACTTTGACTTTACCATTGTGGACAGGAGAAGCCGGGGATCGAACCACCAACCCTTTGATTGGTAGACAACCTGCTCTAACTGCTTAGCCTTGCACCTCACGGCCACCATAAAATAATCCCCAAAGTTTGAACATGGAAGTAAGAGACTTGTTTAGGCAGCTAGGTTTTGGATTACAAATAAAAGATTTTTTTGCTAGATTTTTTGGTCACCTTCATCAGCTCCTCCAGGCAGGAGAGGTAAATGTTGTAGATGCCCTTTACGGATGGAGGTCCGATGTACTGCTTGATGTCAGCTCTGTCCACAAACGCCAAGTCTATCTTTTCTGTCACATTGGAGGTCGTCAGGATCACCACGTTGGAATGTCTGAAATATCGAAACAAAACTTGTGCAAGTAGGACAAAACAAAAGATTGATGCAAGGATTTTCCAGTGAAGACAGTAATGAAGAGTGACTGTAAGAATGCAAAACTAAGGCTTCTGGTGTCATAGGCCATAATAATAATAATTTTTACATCCCCACTAGATATAAAAGAGAGCGAGAGAGGGATATTTTGCTCCCTTACCGTTTGATCTGGTCCAGTTGTGTGAGAACGGAGTTGACCACTCGGATGGCGTCAGAGGGCTCTGTTCCTGCCTGGCAGGCACTCCTAGCTGCTGTCAGACTCTCCACCTACCCACCATAAAAAAAATTCACAAAAGAAGCAGCCTGAGTCGCAGCAAAGACAATCCTGACCATGAAATAACTAAGGTACAACGAGTGCACAAGACAGCCTTCAGTTTTATATCAGTGAATCTGGAAGCCAATCCAAGAAGAAATGTACTCAATAATAAATGGATTTTCTTCGCTCAGATAACATAGAGTTCAATAAAAAGTTAATTTCCAAGAAGCTGATTTTCACCTCATCAATCAGGACAAACACAAGAGCATCTTTGTCGTCGATCAGTTGTTGGATCTTTTGAAACATCTTCGTGACCAGCTTACCGCTCTGTAACAAAGAGGCACGATGAAAATAATATCAGTTCCATCTAGAACATCCTCCGATTAAATAATGTAACATAAAAAAGGAGCCAGGTGTACCTCTGAGAACCACTTTGAGAACAAGCTGTGGCTGTTTATCTCAACAAATTGCCCATAAGAATACCTGCGGGGAAAGGAGTGTACTTTCAAATGAAAAGAGCAGGTGCTTACTGCTAAAGCGGTTTCAATGAAAGGAGGATTGTCTTACCGACTTGACAGCCTGATTGACAGCTTCTGAGCAAGAGCTTTGCACAGTGACGTTTTCCCTGTGCCAGGGGGTCCTGAATGTTGGCATAAACAAAAGGATAAATCACTTTTTTGCCCATCGTCTTTCACTGAACAGAAGAGCTCTCCAAATTTCTGGGATGATTCCATGTACAATGACAATAAAGGCCATCTATCTATCTCACAACCTCAACCGATTAAAATGACTGTGATTCTTCATTAGTTATTTACCGTGAAGCAGCACAACACGGTTCCACGAAATCAGGTTGCTGTTGACATTTTTGTCTGAGAAGTAAATTGTTGTTGTGACGTAATCCAGGAGCTGAAGGAAAATGAAAACAATGTGTTGTCTAGCTTTGAAAAGTGAAAATGTTATGTAATAATTTTCTCTCATGTCTCAATGATTTTTACCTGGGTTTTGACTCCACTGTCATATACCAGACTCTCCCAAATCCCATTGAATTCAGCTGTTAAGCAGAAAACAAGTCATTTTAGAGGAAAGATGGAAGTGTAATGAGAAAGAGCTAATAGATGAAAATTAAAATAATGAAAAATAAAATGACTCATTTATCATTATTATTCTGCCTTACATTTACATTTGACCAAGCATTTATCGCTTTTGATTATGGAATCCATATCCCTTGTAAGAGTAAAGGTGGTTATGACACAATTGTAGTTTTAACAGAGAAAAGAGGCTTTGGTCAGGTTGGATTCACATTGGTTAGGATGGATTCCAATGAACTTCAGGTTTTTACAGCAAAAAAGTAACAAAACATTTACAGAAGCATATTAAACCACTCCTGCTACATAATCTACTTTTCCAGTGACCATTCATATTAGAACTAAACCAATAAATGGGCTGATATTTTTTTTTTTATTATTACTTATTCAAGATATACTGGAGTGTGTTTATATGTAGGCCAATAAGTAACAATGTAACTAAAACTATGTTTATTTATTCAACGTGCTATCTTCCACAATGTCCGATGTTACCTGCTGGCAGCAACCAGTGATTGGCTGCTGAAAGCTCCTCATCCTCCTCCAAACTGAGCGTGCTGGGTCCATCCTCATTCAGAGTGAAGATGTGAATGGAGACAGAGCAGCTCTTTAAATCAAGGGGCTGAGTGGGGGGGGGGGCATGGAAAAAGAATAAACAACTGCAAAGCAATATTACTTCATTATGAAAAAGAAAAAAAACAATGATATCGATGATGGAAAATATTCAAAGCAAACCAAAACAACAGACCTGGGTTACCAGTTCCTCAAGATCAACTATAGCCACAGATTCCACATGTTTCTGCAGGAAATCTTCATCAAACTCTGTCCATCTGTAGTTTCCAAAAACCATGCTGTGGCGATTCAGCAGAGCCAGAATATGTATTCTCACTTCAGACAGTTTAGCTGTGCTGATATATGAACACGAATGGAAAAAAATAAAATAGCTGATTATTTACCCACTTGTCATAGCGGATACCATTATACCAAAATGAACGAATATCGGTCATTTAATGCATATCCTTATGTAGGTTATTGTTTGGTAAAGTGTGACTTTATTCTGTTGTTAAAGGGTCGGCTGGCACAAATGCCCAAATCATAATTTCTCATTGCATAGTGCTTTAATATGTTGTGGTCAGTTAAACAGCATTTTGAGAGTGTGCGTGCGTGTTCCTTTTTGTATTCATGGTAGGATCTGTGGTTTCTTGTGGACTCCATACACGTATTGACTGACATGTTTTAAACTACTCACTCAGCAAACCCACCTGTGAGATTTAACATGGACCTCCACATGGATGTTTTGTTTCTGGTTTCCCACCTCCATTCTGTCACCGTCCATCCCTGTAAAACTGTGGACATCATATTCCTCACATACAGTAGTTAACTGAACGGTATTCTTTATTATTGTACTTAATTGATAAGTTGTCTTAACCAAAAATAACGTTTAAATTACATGTCGTTAGCTAACGTTAGGTAAGTAGGCGATGTTGTAGCTAGCTAACATAAACTGGCTAACGTTAGCATCCTTCAAATAGTTAAGGTAAACATTCTGCTACACCGACAAAACTGAAACCATACCTTACACCATTTACGTTGTCAATCTGATAACTTGCATCAACCAAAGCTCTGGTAACCAAGAAACTTTCGACGGTCCGCTGTGCTGTCAGAAAGCCGAAAGTCGCTCGAATTCAGCGCGCTGATTTGTTACACCGGAAGCACATCGTTTGTTTTGTGGTATCACTTCCGCCTGCCGTTAGCTTAGCTTTCTTGTTGCAAAGATTTGTTGCAAGTAGCTAGTGTTACGCCTGCGACCAGTGGCAACATAATTGGTATAAACACACGTCTTTGGATATAAATAGGAAGAGATGGGGAAAAAACACAAGAAGCATAAACCGGAGTGGAGAACAGTTGATGGTATGTTTACTATTAGTTGTCGCACCGCTTTTGTTCCAGCTAGCTTTATGTTAGCTAGCTTAGCTGGCTAGCTCAACTGAAAAGACAGTAAATTTGTACAAAAAAAATCTACTCTTATATAACGTTACCCTAATATAGTCCCAAGGACAAATAGCACAGCGGGTTAGGGTTAGACATAGCTAGCTAGGCTTGTGGAATGATCTCCCAATCTAGCTACATCAAACAAAGTCAGTAGAGGAGTGTATAATAATAAAGGCACCTTTGGAGTTTAGTAACGTTAACTTTATAGGATTGTTGAGGTCATTTCGACTTGTGTTTGTATTACATTTTAAATCATTATATGATAAAGCAGTGTAAACATTGCAATGGTAATTAGATCGATGTTACCAATGTGATGTATTTTATGAGTGTATATATTGTAATGTATGTAATGTCTTAACACCGAGGTCCACATTGTAAATAAGTGTTGTATTACGCTTTCATGTGCTTACCTCTGGGTTTAACTAAGCATCCAAAGATGTTTTTACGTATGTTGTTTTTTTATATACTCAAAATAAAAATCGATCAATCATACCAATACGGTACACGTCCAACATCTCTCTGGTATAATGTCCTGCTATAATCCTAAATTAATCAGTTTTTGTTGTCGTTGGTTGTGCTAGTAAGTTAAGACAGCAAGTTACTTATAGATAGATCTGATATTCATATTTTTGCATTATCATTTTGAAATTGTATTTTAGTTTGAACACTAAGTATTACATAACCAGTTAAGCAAAAATACCAGCTATGGAATTACCTACAACCAAACAACACAGTAGAATGCAGTACAACCCTATCACAACATACAATAGAATGTTTTCTACGGACAGAGAAGCTACAGCTTATTATTACAGCCTAACATATTTGGCGTCTAAAGTAATAGCAGACAAAACTTAAAGTATTTCTACAATACTAACTTACTAATAATACTAACTTCACCTACTCCTTCCACAACTTTTCACCTTGTACCATGATTCCTATCTTACCTATCATCTTCATGTTGTCTGTTTTGGTTGTAGACTATGAGGACAAGGCTCTTGAGAAGCCCCTGAAGCTTGTGCTCAAAGTTGGAGGAAGTGAGGTGACAGAGCTCTCTGGTTCGGGCCATGACTCTAGCTACTACGATGACAGATCAGACCATGAGCGAGAACGCCACAAAGAGAAAAAGAAGAAGAAGAAGAAAAAGTCTGAAAAGGATAAAGACAAATACGTGGATGATGACGAGAGAAGACGGCGGAAGGTTAGTTTACACATATACCTTATGCATGTGTTTTGTGCCTCTATATGTTAAAACTTGGCTTTCATCCCATCTGATAGGAGGAAAAGAGGAAGAAGAGAGAGCGAGAGCAGAATGAATTAGAGGCAACAGCCTCTACTGCTGCAACAAGCGTTGGTGTGCCTGTTGAACCTTTCACATTACCAAAAAGTTTAAGTATTGGATTAGAGGTGAGTAAACTTAACTTAAGCCTGAGAATGTGACCAATGCGTTTTAATGTTTTCACTGACAAGTCACTCACATCATGACCTTATCTCATCAGCCGGAAGAGAAGAAAAAGAAGAGAGAGAGAGAGTTTGAGCTAGAGCCTGAAGAGGATGAATTTCACTCCAGTATGAAGTTGGATTTAGAACAGCAAGGAGACAGGCCGGTCCGAGCATGCAGGACACAACAAGGTAAGCATGCCTGTCTATGAGGACAATATAAAAACAAGTTTGACAAGCAAACATTACACTTTGTTTTAGCAACTATTTACTTGTAAATGTGTTAATGCATATCCGTATTTATTTATTTTTGCTCAATGCAGAGAGTGAATGCACTCCTCGTCAACAACTCCTAGAACACTTTCTGAGGCAGTTGCAGAGGTGAGGAACACTGATTCAGTCTAATTGCTGCATCCACCTGTAATGTCAGCCTACTGTCCTTCTAATGCCACAGCACTGCTCCTGAAGGGTTTTAACTAGATCACAGTCAATACTTGAAAGATCCAGAAGTGTAAAGACTAAGGTTAAGGTTAAGGCTGATACTAGTCCCTAAAGATGGATGCTGAGGTTTTTGGTTAACCCCTTTTCCCTCTATCACCATCTAGCACATGTACAAAAGAAATATCATAAATGGATTGGCATATTTCCATGATATTTACTGAGCATGATCATACTCCCCAAAACCTAAAACCTTTCAATTTTTTCACATTTTTTTCTTATACCACTCTTAAGTTCAAAATTCACCCTTGCATACAGCATGTCTTACGGTTAAATTGACAGACATTAATCAACATTAAATAACCTGAGTACATACATTGTCCTAATGGGACAACCTCCGTAAGACTCTAAGAAGAGCTAAATTAGCATTTGTTGTTTGTTCCATGCAACACCTATGTACAAAATATTGTAGAGTGCAATAAATATTGGTGCCTCTGCAGGCTGTAGGCTTTCGGTCTTTAGTCTATTTGAGCGTTTGTTATTGTTAGTGGAGGGTAAGTCCTGTTGTTGCAGAAAAGTTGTGTGTGACTTTGCTGATGTATTAGCCATAGATTGCTATCAACATGAGGACAACATCGGACCAAACGTAGATGTGGCCTAATTGTCTGATTGATTGTATTGACCTGACAAATAACAAGCACTGGCATGATCAGAGCAGAGAAAAGACAAGTCTAAACACATCTAAAGGTTGGTGCTGTACTGAATAACACCATGCATCACTTGTCTTTCCAGGAAAGACCCCCATGGATTCTTCTCATTTCCAGTAACAGATGCAATTGCTCCTGGTTACTCAATGATCATCAAACATCCTATGGACTTCAGCACCATGAAAGACAAGATTAGAAACAATGACTACAATACGGTTACAGAATTCAAGGTGAGGATACTTTTCATCACAAAGAGAGAGTTTGGATGGTGAATATGAATTTCTTCTTGAGAGTATTATAAAGTTTGCCTTCATACCTGTTTGAACACTTTCTTTGCCTTCAGGCGGACTTTAAATTGATGTGTGACAATGCCATGGTGTACAACCGACCAGAGACTGTCTATTACAAGGCTGCCAAGAAACTACTCCACACAGGATTCAAGATGATGAGCAAGGTAAACACATTTCTTATACTACATGTTTTTCTGTGACACCAACTTTGTCCATGTTCGCTGTCTTGTGGTTTAGCTTCCTTGAAAAGTAATTTACGAAGACACTTTACTTTTCCTTTGTTTCAGCTTTTATTTTTTATGTAATGTTTGTGTTTCTGTTTCTGTGTTGCACTATAGATATGTATTCTGTCTTTAACTTAAATACTTGAATGGATTAGATCGAATTGTCAGTGTAATATTTGAACATGTAAACGAGGGACTTGAGTGATTTGCTTTGTGTACGTCCCTATAAGAGACTATCTACCTTAAAATATGTTTCCATAAATTGCGCAACTTAGTTTTAATATGTGAATTTGAATAAATTGAGCAACAGACAGACTACACTAATGATGTCACCTAGAGTCAAATCATGGCACTACTCCATACTCAGTGAATAATGGAATATATTCAAAGCTAGACTATGACATGTTCTACTTCCCAGCAGCTGAGCAGTATGAGCCCTACACACACACACACACACACACACACACACACACACACACACACACACACACACACACACACACACACACACACACACACACACACACACACACACACACACAAAACAATACAGGAAGCTATTCACTATGTGAATACCAATTGACCAAGTCCAAAGATTGTCACCTAATAGCATTAGAAATTCACATCACTGTAATCACCAACAAGGTACTACTGTCCTTTTCTATTCCATTTCCTCTCTTATATATTTCCAGATAAGCAGAGAAAGTAAATGTTTCCCCTTTTTCCCTCTGCCCTGTCTACAGGAGCGGCTGTTGGCTCTGAAACGCAGCATGTCTTTCATGCAGGACATGGACTACACCCAGCAGGCAGCCATTTTGGGAGATGAAGACCTTGCAGCTGATATACCTCCTCCAGAGACAATCCCCAGCCCAGTGGAATCAGCTAAAAAGTCCAAGAAACAACCAGTCAAAGACATGAAGGAAGTCATCAGGTATTTCTTATTTGTAATATCTAGATTAAATGTGACATTTAGGGAATTAAAGTGCTCATATTATGCTCATTTTCAGGTTCATTATTGTATTTAGAGGTTGTACCAGAATAGGTTTACATGGTTTAATTTTCAAAAAACACAATATTTTTGTCGTACTGCACATGGCTGCAGCTCCTCTTTTCCCCCTGTGTGTTGAGCTTTCTGTTTTAGCTACAGAGTGAGGCATCTCACTTATGTTTAATCTTTGTTGGGAGTTGCACAAGCACAGTAGCTAGGTCAGCACTTCTAGCCTTAAGAAGTAGAGTATGAGGGCATCCCACGCTAGCAGCTAGGCGAGCATTATAACGTGCGTTACAAAGTGACGCACGTTATAACGAAAGTAAAGGCTGGACTACAATAGAGCAGTTTGGAGCAGTTTGTGTTTTCTGTTGGAGATGGTAACTCCCTTTGGGGTGGACTTTGGGCTTTTTCACTTTGTAAACCTATAACATGCACAAAAAGATATATAACACAATAAAGGAAAGGGGGAAAAGCCCAAAAGCATAATATGAGCACTTTAAATGTAGTCAGAAAGGCCAGTACTCCTGAGCATTTGATGTCCTGTGACTCAGCACCCTGTCAGTATAATAATCCAGTAACGCTGTCACTTCTTTTTGTCTCAGTTACCTGTTTGAACCGGAGGGAAACGCTTGCAGCTTGACTGACAGTACAGCAGAGGAGCATGTCCTGGCACTCGTTGAGCATTCTGCAGATGAAGCTCGGGATCGGATCAACAGATACATGCCCAACTCTAAGGTTTTCCTCTTAACTTATTGTGTATATATTTCAATTTCTACATACTGTTTCTACCCGCTATAGCTACTATATTAAATACATAAAATCAAGACATAAAATCACAAAGTGGTAGTAAGGCTTCCACTCTTCAAGGAGTTAATTCTTCACTGTAGTTTGTAGTGACAATATATTTTCTCTGTTCTGTGTTTTCAGATGGGCTACTTACGTAAAGAACCAGACAGTTCTCTTCTATATACGGTTGTAAATCAGCTTGATCCTGATGCAGAAGGTTTGTTATCACCGTGTTAGTCTTTCAAAACCCTATGTTTACACAAGATCTGCACTACATTAGTATATTTATTCTTAATTCTTTTTGGCAGAAGAGGAGACTCATAAAGTGGACCTGAGTTCTCTGTCAAATAAGCTTCTGCCTGGCTTGACAACCTTGGGTTTCAAAGATGACAGGAGACACAAAGGTATGGCATTAACATGCACTTTTGTTGATTTGATTTATATTAGTCATTGTAGTCAAATGAATAACAATTCAAAAAGATTGCCACAAGGTCTATGACTTAAATCAGATTGGTTTTTTTCTTGCTCTGTGTAGTAACGTTTCTGAGCAGTGCTTACAACATTCAGACCCTTCAGAAGAACTCCGTCTTCCCAGACCTGCTACCTGATGAGGTGGACACGCTCTATTCAGCCTATGGTGATGACACAGGGGTACAATGTGCCCTGAGGTAAGGGGACTTTTCTGTCATTGGTTAAACTTAGAATGTTAAACAATCTAGAGAAATGTGTCCCCGTTTTTAAGCTTGTAATGTGTTCACTTTCACCCTAAGCATACAGGAGTTTGTCAAGGGCTGCGGAGGTGTCACAAAGCGCTGGGTCGACAGGCTTCTGGACAAGATGACCGCAGACGATCACACTAAAGCTGTCAGTCAAATCCGACAGGTATCTGACTTGCACTTAATATACAGCAATATATGACTACATTACGTCCATCGTTCTCTCAGTATCCTCTTGACCAATTCTACTGCAGACCGCCTGGTCTCTGGACTATGTGTATGATGCTTATTTTACATTTCAGAGAAGAAACATCCCGCTAAAACCCGATGAAACCAAATCCAACATCTGTGACATGCAGGTATGCTGTAGTTTGTTTAGCAGTGATGGTGCATTTAAATCGTTGCCTGACTATCTGACTGAAGCTTTGCATTTTTGTTCAGATGGCAGATGGCACTGGCCTGGGAGAGAGCGGCTCAGTCCTGGACTTCATGTCAATGAAGAGCTATCCTGATATGTCTCTGGATATATCCATGCTGAACTCATTAGGTGATTATTCCCATCAATGCTCTGAGTGGCAGAATTTACATGTACACCAATAATCCAGTCATAAACTAATTAAGGTAGGAAGATGAGTAAGGTGGAGTCCATGGAATTGCCAAACTTACATTAATAGTGTTTACGGGTGCTTTTTAACTCTCGCAGTAAGCTTAACGAGAGTAAGATGTGTGGAGTCGCAGTATAGCCGTGTAATCACCTGAATCCTATTAAAACTCCCAGGCAGAGGCTGTCCTTCATTATGAAACACACACAACAGTCAGACTACTTGATAAACGCATTACAGAAATGATGGATATGAGGCAGTAAGCTCATTTTCTGCTTTAAATGATATGGTTATGGTAGTGCATTTTATTTTTTTTTAATGCTTTGTTAATGTCCTGCAATCACCTTACCTTTCCTCTTTCTTTATTAGGTAAAACAGTGAAAAAAGAGCCAGGCAACGATGAGGGCCAGCAGCAATTTGACGAGGCGGACAAACTCCTGCAGGAGTTCCAAGAGGCTCAGGTGGACAGAGTTGGCTCCAGACCCTCGTCCAACCTGTCCTCCCTCTCTAATGCCTCAGAGAGGGACCAGCACCACTTAGGTATCTGCAAAAGGAGTAAGACTAGAAAACTAGGTGCTCAGAAAGGAGCACTGCTAATGCTTTTTAGTTACAATTTAAACATCATATTATTGTCATTAGTATGCTAACAATCCATCATACTGTTGCTCAACTTGCTAGATATCGACTAAATGTTACACCTCCACTTTTCAGCAAAAAATGTTATTGCTTACCACGGAAAAGTAAGAGTCATATCATCTTTAATCCACAGGGAGCCCATCACATCTGGGCGTTGGGGACCAGTCTGAAATGGTTCATGATCCCTACGAGTTCCTGCAATCTCCGGAGCCAGAGAGCACAGCCAACAGCTGACCACACACACTACCATGTAGTTATCCTGGTATTAACAACACTGGGTAACATGTCTTAGACTGTTTAAATATTATGGAGACAGCAGGAGCCTCTGACCTGTTTTAAAGACTCAATATGATTGTACAGAGTGTTTTTAGTGTAATTGTATGATTTTGTATGAGTGCAACACTTGAAAAATAAATGCTTGCACCTGTATTTAAAAATGTGTGGTTCAATAAGCAAATGACAAACTATTATCAGCTACATTATATATATATATATATATATTTTATATATATATATATATATATATATATATATTATCTGCTGCATCATATATATTTCCTAAATGGCATTCCATATAAAAAAGAAAAATATATATATAGAAATTTCTATGTATATGAGCAACCTTTGCTATTGTCTTGCTATAATATGTGAGACACAATAGGGAAGTGAAAATAAAGCAATATGCATGCAGTAGGTCTATATATTGACATTCAGCATAATGTTACGTGAGAAACTCAAGACGAAAGTCACCCATGAAAGAATTGGGCTTTATATTTGAAAGCAGAAGTATCATGTGAATATCTGTGTTTGCAGTTTCCTCTTGCTCTGATGGGAAACGCTGCCTATTTTCGAGGGTCTATTCCCCAGGGCCTAAAAGTATGAAAAAGAACAGCAAAGACTTATCAGTTTGATAAGCAAGCTGTATGCGCAGTTACCAGTCAGTGGAGTGCCACAATAAAAAGCCGTATGTTGAGGAGAGCTGAAGTACACATGCGCAGCAGGGCGGTTTCCATAGCGCCGCTCCGACCTTCTGAGTGAGTGGATTCTTCAACTTCTGATTCAACTCCCTCGGTGACACAAATCCAAGACCGTCGGAGGATTTCATCCGTGTTTACGGGCGCTTTTTAGTTGGCGTTGTGTTTTTGTTCATTAGGTCTATGTGAATTTTACTTATTGAAGCACCTGCTCGGCTGATATACTATGGGATATCAAGCGGTGGAAATCTCCGGCCGTATTTGAACAGGAGCACAATTGTTTTAAGATCATGGTCGCTGTCTTTTAACAGCAACAGTAAGTCATTCTTCATGGATTAAAACTACAGACCTCTTATGCTGTTGTTGGCATACTTTATTGTTTATATTTAAAAACCAACAAAAGTTTATTAGCTAACGTTTACGGTGTAGCTAGGCCTAAGTTACTCGACAATAGCGTTACATTTCACTCGTTGGTCTAACATTATTGCAGTGCATGATAAACAAAAAGCATTGTTATAAAGCCCACGAATGGTTTCTTTGCAGGTTTTTATCTAGTTTGGTGAACTTTTAGCATAGCGTTGCCAGGAGCAATACATATTTTTACAAGGCAAAGAAAGGGATATAACCTTAGCACCTTTACTCTGGGTCAGCTGGTTTCTGTTATGTGACAATATCCTCCTTGTTATTTATGCATTGGTGCCTTTGCCACTTGTAAACTTGCGCTGCCAGTTTATTAAGTAGGCTACAGTTATCTTAGAATAATTCAATAATACAGCTTGGCAATACATACCTTCATTAAGTTAATATAAAGATGTTCATTCAACTCATTGTGTAGCCTGTACGTCTGTTGAATTATATTCCTGAAATTTTGTCCACCCCCATTTATACCAATGAGGTTAAGACTCAGTTGTCAGTGTATACCTTTCTAAAACGAATGCCGTCTGAGTGTAGGTCCATAATGGCTGAACAGTCACTATCATTAGGCTCAACTCATTTTCCTAACTCATTTCCCCAGGAAATGCAGCCACACTCTGCTGGAGCTGTAGACTTGCACTTGCATGTAACAAGCTTTGTCATGTGTTAAGTGTGGATACATGTTTGAAGACGTCTGGAGGAAGCTTTTTCTCAACTTGATGTCTATTCCCTAGATGAACTGCTTCAATCAAAGGCTGAGACGCACATCTCCCATGCATGGCAGCAGCAGGAATGAGCTGGTCCCCTCCAAGCCTCCCAGGATAAACGGATGGGCATGGCCCCCTCAGGCTTTCCAAGTGGTTGGCTGGATGGTGTACGGCTACCTCGCCATAGTCAGCTTTGGCATCTATATCCCTCTTCTGCCTCTGCCATGGAACCATGTGATCTATGCTGTATCCTTAACAAACTGTCGTTGTAGCGTACTAGGGAGTGTGCAGCGATGGGTCTTTTAGATTCGAATATGGAGTAAACATTTGTCTCTGCTATACAGTTTTGTTTGGGCTGCTGGACAAGACAAGGATGTTGTTGTGTGGGCTGTCTGTATGGGCTCCAGTCATACCAGACGTGACTCTGTCTCTGTTTCTGTAGTCTCTATTGAGCCAAAAAGACATAATCACTGGGGTCCCATGTGTAAATGCTGCATTATGTCAACACTGGTTCATTTAACTGAAGCTTCACTCAGCCATAAGAACAGTTGATTTCTTCACAACTGACTTAATTTCTCACACAAAAGATCCACTTATGTGCAACAGTTTGCAGTTTCTTGTTTGGTGTCAATATGTGTGCCACTTACTATTCTGCACTATTATCACATTTTGCAGTACTTTTCCAATATTATTGCAATTTCCCTTGACTCTTGTTGTGTACAGCTGACGGGAGTAGCATTTATTGTACACTTTTTTGCCCATATTGCTGCTGCAACTATAGACCCAGCAGATGTCGGTGTGAGGGCCAAACAGAGCTATTCCAGTCCAATGCCCCTTTTTGACAGGACAAAGCGACCGCATGTTATCCAGGACCTTCACTGTTATCTATGTGAAGTCAAGGTGTATGTATCCAAAGCAGTAGTTTGTGATTTTGCTTTTTAAATTATTGGTGATATAATTTGGAAAATCATGCAAAAAATATGTTTTTAACATAATCAATCTTCACATAGTGGCCCCAAAGTAAAACACTGTGGTGTTTGCAACAAGTGTGTGGAAGGCTTTGATCACCATTGCAAATGGCTGAACACCTGTGTGGGTGGCAGAAACTATTGGTAAGACAACGTTTTGGATGTTTTGGATGGACTTTCTGTATCTGACTTCATGGCTGATGTTGAAAGGAAATGTGGAATGCTTTATAAACTAACATCAGGTTTCATGTGTTGCCTTCAGGTGCTTCTTTGTGGCATTGTCCTCTGGTACACTAGGCGTCTTCCTGCTCGCTGTTGTCATCTTGTTCATATTTATTCAGCATTACCTGGATCCAAACAGCCTACGGACCAACTCACAGTTTGACAGTGAGTCATTATAATGGGCCTTCTTAGGAACAGCTTTGATAATATTTTTGTTAATTGCGCCATTAAAAACTGTTTGTGTGTTGTCCTTCTTTCTATAGGTATCCTGGGGAATGGTACCTGGCTGGCGTTTTTACCCTTAGCACCCATAAAGACTAGTTCAGCTGCTCTCCTTACATTAGCCTTCATAACAGCCATGCTGAGCATCACCTGCCTGCTGCTGCTCGGTCATCTGCTAGGCTTCCACTTTTACCTCTGTGAGTCACAATCTTCAAGACAAGGCATTTTATAAGTCTCTTTTGCCCCTCATCCAATCATTATCATTATCATCCTCACCATTCTACTCTGCTGTTTGTTCTCTTCTTTGCTTTACAGTCTATAAAGGCATAAGCACATTTGATTATGTAAAGATGCGGCGCCAAAAAGAAGCCATAAACCGAGACAATGAAGCAGGAAATCCACATGATGCAAAAATGAATAACAAGGCCCCACAGGTGAGACCTGGCCTTAGCCTCTCACTGTCTGTCGCTTGTTTATTCTGTCATGTGTGTAAAACATTTTCTTTTCTTTTCTAAAGAATCAAGAGAGTTCAATTGACTGTGAGCCAGCATTGTCCCAGAGTTCAGGGTAAAAACTAATTCCTTACAGTTCTAGTTATGCTTTTGTGTATTCATTTTGTAGAGAATTAATGCCATTCTGGTTTTCCTGCAGTACTTGCAAATTTGATGATAAAGGCCCACTCACAAGCCGACTTTCAGAGTCCCTATGCACCGAGGTAAGCATGTCTACTTATATCTTAGTTGACTGATTTTACATGTATCAAATGGGTAATACTGCATTAAAATCTGTTTTGTAGTTGGAGAACTTTGGGAAATCCTCAGAAAAGGAGACTAGTTTCCATTATGGCACAGAAAATCCAACACAGAACATGGCAAGTAAGTATTTGACTTCACTATTGTTCACCTTTCTTTGTCTCAACCTAATTTACAAAGACAGAGGGAGCAGAAATATGAGAAATGCAATAATATACAAATAAATACAACACCACAATGGAAAAGTTTCACATTATTTATAACAGGATTGTTTGACTGTGTAAACAGTGTAAATTAACTGTAAAGTATACTAATCTATTAAAAACAGATTATGGGACATTTGCCTGTTAAATTTATTATTATGAATTACCGAAGAACATTAGTCCACGCAGTTTGTAAATAATAATTATCTCCTCTCGTTTCCTGTGTCTGAAAGGGGAAATGTCTGTGAGTGACACCAAGAGCTGGAAGCCTGACACTGAAGAGGCTCAGAGTGCCGGTGTGAAGTCTGTTCACCGTGTTCCTGGAATGCAGGACCCTCTGGGCAGCTCCGTTATGACTCCAGATGATACTTAGCAGTAACTGATGTCTGCATGGCGGCTTATCAGGAAATACTGCTCTCAGGAACTACTACTTATGAAGATATGCTTCATGAAACTGAGCCACACAACCATGGACCTTTGTTGATAAAGACAGAGGACGACTTAGACGTGACAACACAGTTTGATACATATCATCGAACAGTTTTTTTTCTAGTGGATATGTTGTATGCAGTCTGAATAACTGTATTGTATTTGTCATTGTATTTTGTACTTTTTATCTACACTTTTTTTTTATTATGACGGTTGTATTATTTAAAGCATTGTTCTTATCTCACTGACTTGTACAAAGAGTCAAAGTACACATCCAGGTTAGCCTCTGTTCCACTATCCTGAGTCGTATGGATAGATGGATGTATTTTAGCATGAAAGACTGAAACATGATACTACGAACTTTTAGCATCTTGTCATTCTATCTGGAGCCAAACACAGAGACTTGGCAAATGCATTGTCTAACTGAAGGTGATGGAGTAGATATTATCATGGGGCTGAACCAGATGTTGTAAACATTCAGGGCTCAGACCAAACATAAGGGGATCCGGGGGCATGCTCCACCTGTGGAGATATTTGTCCTATTTACTTTTTAAAAGCCATTTGATAAGAGAATGCCTATAAAACTGTTCATCATTTGGGGGAAAAACACGATAAAATTATCCTGTAGAGCCCACATCCTATTTTGTATCTACGGTAATTGTTCTCCAACTGTCTTCGTCATTTTGAAACCAGAACACAACAAATGTTGAAGATGACTCATTTTCAGTCCTGCCACCTAAAGAAAGGCAAACATTCATGTTAATATTTTTAAGTTGCATAACAAAAGTAGGCTAGGAATTTGGTGTAAACAAAATGACTAATATGACATAATACTATGCTGGTGTAGAATTCACAGAATGAATGTTTGCTGACAAATTTGCTACATTTGAAACCATCCCATGATAATCTAGGCTGCTCAAAATGCAATACACTTAAAGCGATACATCCTCTGAATGCCCTATAGGTCTCTAGTTTGTGGTTGTAACGTTTCATGAGACTGATTCTCCTAGAGGTCACAACAGGTCATTTTATACACGGACGTCAAGTTAAACAAAAAATGGTCTCACTACAATGCAATGGCTACTTCGGGGAGTAACGTCATCACACATGAATACAGATGGGCTCATTGAATCCACAAGAGTCTCAGCTTTCCAGTCATAGCTAATATATGCAATTCTAAGAAATACTCAAATACACCATTTTTAGAATAGGCAAAATAACACATTTATACTGCATGCAAAAACACTGCATGTGGTTACATAAAGTGGGCACGTCTGTAAAGGGGAGACTCGTGGGTACCCATTGAAACCATTTTCATTCGGATATCTTGCCAGTTTTTTCCTCGCCAAAATGTAGCTAGCCCCCTTCCCGACAAGCTAGCATGACGTCACTGGATTCGTTAGGTCGTCTAGTTTGTCCATCTCTAAAACAGAACCTGCTACAGCCTCTGAAATACAGTAAAGTCGGCCTAAAAGATTCGGGGCTTTTCTCTACTCTTTAAGGTTTAGCTCTGCAGTACAACAGCACCTGGAGACTTTTATGCTCGCGGCTACAGAGCAGGCTGACAATAGGATAGACCGTGGCCTGATTACTGGTGGCATAGAAGAGAGAACTGAGCTGCTGCTGAAATTGCCATTTTAACGATGATGTTGGATATATGCCTTCATTTCTTATTTAATGAAATGTCTACTTAAACTCTTGACAAATTGTTTAAATGTCTTTGTTACAGACTTCAGATGTCTGCTGCTGCTAGTGACATTTGTATGATTTAAGCCAGTTTCCTCAACAACAAAATTGTCCTGCGAGTTATAGAAGCAGACCTCTATGTTCCATAAGAAACTTTATCCACCTTGCTGTTATTGCATGTTTTATAAATGTACTTTTATTAAATAATTTCACGTGATTGTAGCAGCCAATTCAAGTGTCTAAGCTCTTAAACTGTCACATTTTCACCACCAGAGGGAGACTAGTACTGCATTTCTGGTTTATTTATGCCTTTATTAGACACTCAAGATCAGTTAACCACATTTGTATTACTTTCATTTAGCCAGTTCTTTTTAATACCATTTAGTACGATAATCACTTCTAGAAGATATATTTATGCCAATTCAAAACAGTTTAGATGCATTGCAGACGTATAATTGTCTAAGCCAATTCTGATGTTTATGCAGTAGTACTTACTAACCTACATTGTAGTACTTTAATCCTCTTTAACTGCCTATGCTCTAATCTCATTTCTGGCAAAATACCAGTTATGCAGCTACATTTCATGTACAATGTAGAGCATCTGTACAAAAAAATAAATAAAAAAAAAAAGAAGTCTTGAACTAGAAGGCAGACTAAAATACAGAATTTATTAAGCAGACAGAACACTGAAAAGGACATTACATTACGATTTTACAGCAGAGCTTTCTAGAAGAGATACATTTAGGCCAGCTCCTCCTCACCCTCCTCCTCAAACTCTCCCTCCTCTTCAGCAGTGGCATCCTGGTACTGCTGGTACTCAGACACCAGGTCATTCATGTTGCTCTCTGCCTCTGTGAACTCCATCTCATCCATACCCTCACCGGTGTACCAGTGGAGGAAAGCTTTGCGCCTGAACATGGCTGTGAACTGCTCAGAGATGCGCTTGAACAGCTCCTGGATGGCTGTGCTGTTGCCAATAAAAGTGGCGGCCATCTTGAGGCCACGGGGAGGAATGTCGCAGACAGCAGTCTTGACGTTGTTGGGGATCCATTCGACAAAGTAACTGCTGTTCTTGTTCTGCACGTTCAGCATCTGCTCATCCACCTCCTTCATGGACATGCGACCACGGAAGATGGCAGCCACTGTCAGGTAGCGCCCGTGACGTGGGTCGCAGGCAGCCATCATGTTCTTGGCGTCGAACATCTGCTGGGTGAGCTCTGGCACAGAGAGTGATCTGTACTGCTGACTGCCTCGGCTTGTGAGAGGAGCAAAGCCTGGCATGAAGAAGTGCAGACGGGGGAATGGAACCATGTTTACAGCAAGCTTACGCAGGTCAGCATTGAGCTGTCCAGGGAACCTGAGGCAGGTGGTGACACCACTCATGGTGGCAGAGACCAAGTGGTTGAGGTCACCGTACGAGGGGGTTGTGAGTTTGAGGGTGCGGAAACAGATGTCATACAGGGCCTCATTGTCGATACAGAAGGTCTCGTCTGTGTTTTCGACAAGCTGGTGGACTGATAGTGTGGCGTTGTAGGGCTCAACAACTGTGTCTGATACTTTTGGGGAAGGCACCACACTGAAGGTGTTCATGATGCGGTCAGGGTACTCTTCACGGATCTTGCTGATGAGCAAGGTGCCCATACCAGAGCCTGTACCACCACCCAGGGAGTGTGTGAGCTGGAAGCCTTGAAGGCAGTCACAGCTCTCTGCCTCCTTCCTCACCACATCCAGAACAGAGTCTACCAGCTCTGCACCCTCTGTGTAGTGACCCTTAGCCCAGTTGTTGCCAGCACCACTCTGGCCTGTAAGACAAGAATCAAGATCATGGGTCATGCATTAAGGGTGTATAATGAGTAGTAGCTGAAATTTTCTGGACAAGTGCACAGAAAAAAATAAAAATAAATAACTTACCAAACACGAAGTTGTCTGGTCTGAAGATCTGACCGAAAGGTCCAGACCTCACAGAGTCCATGGTGCCTGGCTCCAGATCAACCAGCACAGCACGGGGTACATATTTACCACCTACAAAAGCAGGTCAGAGGTAAGGGGAAATGGCAAAAAGTCTGTAGTTCATGCAATTACAAATCAGTGCTTACTTATTACCTGAAGCTTCATTGTAGTAGACATTGATCCTGTCCAGCTGCAGGTCACTGTCACCATGGTATGTACCAGTTGGGTCAATACCGTGCTCATCACTGATCACCTCCCAAAACTGTAAAACATACAAACTGTTTTAGCTCCTAAATATGGCAAACACATTTCCATTAAACGTGCGAATCGGTTTTATTTACGTTTATTGGTGTATATGACAGTCAGTTTTAATGTAAAAAGACGGGCGTTAAAATTTCCCGCCGTTTGCCGATACATATAAATATTAACGTTAAGCGAGTTAGCTAGTCAACGTAAATGCCGTTATTAAGTTATGATTTGAATTGCTACCGTTAACTAACGGTTTAGAGTGTCGCTACAATAGACGGTCTGACGTTAAATTCACATTTTACAACAAGCCAAAATTAGTTTTAATTGTTTTTATACGTTTATACTCTGACACATTAAGGTCATCAAGACGTCACGAATCCGTTTAAATTAAAAGATAAACGGCAACTTTCACAAGGATGTTAGCTAGCTAGCTAGTGGTTTCTGGCAAGCGTAACGGACACAAAGCCCCGGCTCCTCCCAGAACAGAAAACACTGCGTTTTTTTTAATAAAATTTACTAAATTTATAACTCGACATGCAAATACCGTGTTACTAACCTTAGCACCAATCTGGTTTCCACACTGACCGGCTTGAAGATGCACAATTTCCCTCATTTTTCTTGCTGGAGGTAGGATAAAACGTTTCAATGACTTACTTTGCCTTTCTTTATGTGCGACACACAGTGGCTAAAACCTCTTTTTATATTACAACCAGACCCGCCCTTTAAACCTCAGCTCGAATGTTTATTGGCTGATTTGCTAAAGCATCATCTACAGACATCATTTTAAACCAATCAAATGTTCAAATGCTTATCCGCAGTGCAACATTGCGGATGCAAAACACCACCAAAGAAGACATTTTTATCCGCCATTGGTCTAATTTGCCTGCCAATCACATTCTTCTCAAAAGTGTGATCTGTAGGCGTTGGCCACAGCCAGGCCTCCATCCCCCTATGAGAAAGGAATCGGCTTGTCATGATGGTGGAAAAGAAATGCGACAGTAACAAAAGATTTTATTTCGTCGATCACAGGAAACTTTTGATTTCATCAGTTATAAAACAGCAATCCTACCTGAATGCTAGTTACAGTCCAGTTTTCTTTCTTCCACAGTTTCGGAGTGGGCTGCCTGTGATGTGACCTTATGGGTGTTGCCTATAGCATAGTAACAGATACGGCCATATGAAACCAAGCAATGTTGTTTCCTATGAGTTTTTAAGATTAAAATATCTATAGGCCTAGCTAATGAGATTAAGCTTAAGAGTTTAAAGTTGGGCAATTCCAGTAAGTAGCACAATAGATAGCCAGGCCTAATTAATGTCTTCGTTTGACTGTTGGTGGCCAGAGGGCTACAATACGGCAAAAATGATGCTTATCTTCCCAAGACTGCCCTCTGTACCTCATCTGATGTCCAGTGCATTACATATTAGGCTACATTATGTAACCACTAGTAATAGCAAGCTCTCACAATTCAAAGACGGGGTTAAGTGGCAAAACATGCATGCCTATATGAGCAAAAGAAAGGGCTCGATCATGATGAAAACAGCCTGGACAGAATGAAATCACTTGATGACATAAGGATCTCAAGCTGCATCAATTGCGCCATGTGGTTAATAGCAGCCTTTACAGCATTTGGAGTTTCTTATTAATTTCCCATTAATGGAAAATAATAGGCTAAAATGAAGGGCAAAGCATTTGTTTAGTAGGCCTATATAGCCTAGGCTACAACATGGATTCATTAATGGTCTTATTTTGTTAACTCATACCGATAAACTTCAGTGTTTGATGCTTCAAGCTTGGTGTTGCTTGCATGTATTCCTTTTCCTTTTAGACATAGCAAACAATAAAAAAAGAAGGATTATTATAGGCTGCATATTATGACAAGGAATGGGGGAAATATATATCTGGAGTAGGCTATTGGCTCAGTGCTGAACACTCTACAACAATAGGCTACACAAACATGTGGCTTGTCACTTTATGTGGGATTTGATAACTGAAAATAGCCCTGCCTATCTCAAAATTTGTACAACAGTTAATGTAGGCCCTACCCATTATGATTCAGCAAAATCTGCTTTCATCTCCATCTCTACATCAGAGGGGGCACCAAGGCAAGCGTGGATGAATCCCAGTAAACAATATTTGGTTCGCTGAATGTTCCGCGAACGATGCCTGAAGGTAGGGGAACGTTCGCTAGACCCCCGCAGCATCCTCTTATCGTAGGAACGTTTTCTTTACGTTCTGGTAACGTCGTTTACCTATAACGTTCCCGGAAGGTTGTTTATTTAACGATCAGCGAACCACGTCATTATATAAATGGGAACGTTTTTTTGTAACTTGAATTAGCTCCCAAAAATCTATCCGAGGTAGTCTATAGCCTACAGTCGAGCTGCAGGGGCGTCTTACGGCCCCAGTGTTAAAGGTCCCATGGCGTGAAAATTTCACTTTATGAGGTTTTTTAACATTAATATGCGTTCCCCCAGGCTGCCTCCCCCAGTGGCTAGAAATGGTGATAGGTGTAAACCGAGCCCTGGGTATCCTGTTCTGCCTTTGAGAAAATGAAAGCTCAGATGGGCCAATCTGGAATCTTGCTCCTTATGAAGTCATAACAAGCGAGGTTACCTCCCCTTTCTCTGCTTTGCCCGCCCAGAGAATTTGGCCCACCCATGAGAGAGAGACATCATGGCTTTCAAACGAGCAAAGTGGCAGTTGGTCAAGGCCACACAGCCACCCTCCACCTTGACCCCCCCTCTCTCCTCCTCAATAGCTACAGACACAGAAATGGCACATACTAAGAAAGCTCATTGTGGGACTGGCTCTAGTGGCTGTAATTCTGCACCAAGGCTGAATTTTGGGAAAGAGACTTCAGATACAGTATTAGGGGACCAAGAGCACCATTTCATGGGACCTAACAGCAAATGCTGCCACCAACAACCACTAGCTACAACAGCATTGTGAGCACTTCTACTAGGCCAGCTATCAAACGCTGTATTTTTACTAACCTTCATGTCATCTGTTAAAATACCGAAAACACATTGGCGGAGTTTGACATTCGAGCCAGTGGGGGCAAAAAAAAAAAAAACTCATTGTAGCAACTGAGACCTGGGGAACACAGCACGATCACATATGGACAAAACAAACATGCTAAATAAACATATGTTTATTTTTTTAAGCAGATTTGAATTTACATTGTAACAATTTAAAACCTCGAGCTCAATTTAGTTAAAAAAAGAAGTCCATAACACATATAATTCTTGAGCGACAGATGCAAAAAATCCACAACAATCTCTGTCCCCACAGGGCAGGTACAGACACAGCCGCTCTGCTGCTGCGCAGGCTGCACGCTTCTCTGTTCACAACGCTGTCTGTTCTGCTTAACGTGAAAAAGCTTAACGTGGTTTAATGTACCTCAACAACGATCACCAAATTTATCATGTCAATATCTTGTAATGAACACTTATGCCTGTCAAAAGAACTTGACAGGCTATGGCGAGGAAAAAGCTTGTACCTAAACAATGATCAATGATTACCAAATTTCGCTCATATTGCTCCTCGTAACCACTGAAAACTGTCAAAAAATCTAAACAGAAATGTGGTGATGATTGATCGTTGTTTAAGTATATTAAACCACGTTAAGCTTTTTCATGTTAGGACTTATAAAGCCCATGAGAACCGTTGGGAGTCAACCAACAGCTGCTCCGCTGCCCTGCTGAAAATGTGAAGCAGAAACGCTAAATGTCAGATAACGTCCATAATAATTGGACTTTGGGTTCTATTTTTTTAACAGTTTTCATTGGTTATGAGGAGCAATATTAGAGAGAAATTTGGTAATCATTGGTCATTGTTTACGTACATTAAACCTGACCTGCGCGAAAGAGAAAAAAACGTATGCGTCATTGTACCCAGCACTTCTGGAAATGTACCTCCGAATGCTTCTCTGTCCCCAGCACATTTCAAACCAAACTGACGCCCGTGGGCACGGCTGTGTTGGAGCACAATAGACAGACGGTGGCAGAATGCCCCGACACTTAAATTCAACTAACATGTAGGTTAACAGTGAACAATCAGTGTTGGACCTCCAGTCTGTTGAGATGCCTCTCCAAACGCAGAAACCAAGCGCAATCGCACCATAAAACGTTAAGACACGTTAAGAAAAAAGATCAGTATTTTGCCGTAATCCAATGACATGAAAACAAGTCATCCACAGCGATCAGTAGATTCACAAACAGAGTCACGGTGTATCCAGCAAGGCCTATACGCGCGTCACATTCACCAGTCAGCTCCAAACAGGTGAACGAGGTGAACTTCGCCGTTTAAACAAAGTGGAATAAAACGTATCAAAGTCCAAATCTACACAAAACGCGCATTCAATTAGTAAGCTGACAGCAAATTTATATACATGGCATTTAGGCAACCTTTATTGTAACGTTGGCACGGTAAGATGTCCCGACTAGTGCAACAAATTATTGTTTTTTGCGTCCTGCATATGCGTCGACAATGGTCTCAGGTGAGAGGCAGAGCCCTGAAAAAATATTATTTTTACTAAAGCAGTATATGAAATCAGATGTATTATCTATCCCCATTTAGTTGTTTTGTGTTTTTAAAGTATTTATAAAATATCTGGTTATGTCAGAAGTAATTACCCGTAATTACCCGTTTCAGCTACCAGGGGGGCAGTGCTCCCCCCCCGCAAACTCCGCGCATGCAAAAACACCACCGCAAAATAAGTTTAAAAAAAGTATTTTAAACCTAGTCATCCATTTCCCTCAGAGTTCTTGTGATGTGAAACTCCATGCAAGTTATAGGCTAGGTCTAGCCTACTTCATTTGTCTTGTGGAGGAATTCCTTGTTGCATGTATGCACAGACACATAAAACTGGCCGAACGTTGGATTAGCATAATACAATTTAATTTTACATTTAATTGTTTACATTTTGTACATTTTGAATGTGTGTCTGATTGTGTGTGTGTGGTTGTATGGATGGATGTGTTGATGGATGTGGCTGGCTCTGGCTCCTCACTGCATCTGAGAAGATGATAAGAGATTGTTGAAAACAATCATAGGGTTGGGTCCATTATTCCACCCATTCACTCAATTATTTCATTTAATCTTAAAAAAATAAAAACTGATTTTTTTATTTTTTTTTACTAATGCTAGACTAATTGCCAAAACCCTGTTTTGGCTATGTAGCCTAATAAATGACCAGAGTAGTCCACCAACAGCAGCTTATTAGAAGCAACAGCACAACAGAGAGCTCAGTGGTAAACAATGGATCTTGGAGCTGATAACACTGGGCATGAAAAAAAGCAAAATAAGTTATTATAAGTAGCCTTAGGTCTATACTTACCACTTCAACTGCCTATTCACATTTCAGTGCCTGCCCAAGGGCATCTTCCACATCAGCCGCTGTAGCATGTCTAAAAAGTTTTTGACATGCTCCTAAAACAAAAGATTTTAATAAAATTTTACAACTTTAATTTGTCCAACGATATTACTGTCAACAACATGTAGATGAAAACTAAACTTAATCACAACTAAAATAAATTGTAGTTAGTGTCTATTACAATAATAGCCTATTGATCATGGCTCCACAAATGTTTAGTTTGTGGAAGGGCCGTTTGTCCTGCCTCCCCCTAAGGCTGTATTTGGCCCAAAGGCCAGATGTGCCCACTCGGCAGAGCATCTTTCTTGTGGCAGCTGCCAAATTTGCCCCGCCAAGGGATCTCAGATAGTTTCTGTAAGGAATTAAAACATGTAAAAACAGTAGTAACTACACATTACATTTATTGGATACCTTGTGAAATCATGTGAGGGGGGCCTGACCCTGAATGATGGAGGAAATAGTCATAGCCTAGGAGGAGCAAATAATGTATTGCCTATTTTTTCAATTCAAATATAGGCTATTAGTTGTATTTGTTGCTCTTCCCAAAGACGTCTTTGGTATACTTGATTTTGAGTTACTAGCATTAACTTTTAAATGAATTGTCATTATCATGGAAATAATGATGTAGGCCTATATACTGAGAGAGGAGAATAATGTGTAGGCCTAGGCTACGCACGCATTAGGGAGGATTTATTTTCTGTACGAAGAGCAAAATAAAGCTGTTTCCTAAACATCGCAGTAGATGGAGACATTGCAACATTTAGGAAAACTCATGGCAGTCCCCCTTTAACTAAAAGGTAAACAGAAACATCTACGCATGCGTCCAGCACCTGTGCCCAGCCTGTGCTACAGCTTTGGCCCAGTACCACTGTCTCCCACACGTGTCTGAGATAGAGAATGTGCCAAAATGTGTGCGAGGTCGCGGTGAGAGAATTGATCGTTTCTTCTAAGGTAAGATTTATTTGTAATACAATGTGTTGGCGCACATTTGTTCCTTTGTTTTTTCGGTAATTAACGCGTGGCATCGGTGTAGATGGAGGGGACCTCACACATAAAATAATGCAGTTTCTGTAATTCCATCTGATGTTAGCGTTTTGTATGACATTGTGCTATGATTGACTAAATGTGCCGGTTGGAAGATAACGTGTAGTGCCAATTTGCCAATTGTGTGTTGTAGATGTGTTGGTGCCTTAAGAGTTTAGGAAAGTTGTTAAAAGTATTTAAAAAATTGTCACAGCGATCGTAAAAACTGTAGCCTAATGTCATAATCGTTTTTTATTGTTTGCTATGTCTGAAAGGAAAAAAAAATACCTGCAAGCAACACCAAAAGCTTAAAGCCTCAGTGAAGTTGATGAGTTAACAAAATAAGACCATTAATCCATGTTATATATACAATAAAACCATTTTTTTGTAAATATTAATGCTTTGGCCCTTCAATTTATTATTTTCCATGAAAGGGGAAATTACCAAGAAACTCCAAATGGTGTAAAGGCTGCTATTAACCACATAGTGGCGCAATTGATGCAGCTTGAGATACACTATTATGTCATTAAGTGATTTCACTCGTCCAGGCTGTTTTCATCATGATCTGAGCCCTTTCTTTTGCTCAAAGGCATGCATGTTTTTGCCAGCATGCTCTTTATGTACTCTAAGAGTGAATAAATAAGCCCGATATTAAATGATAAATGGATGTTATTGAGTAGGCTAATTATATCATTTGAACCACCAGGCTAGAGGTTACATAACGGTCATCTATGTCCAGTCATTAGGCTACAACTGGTTATGTAACATAGTCCACTGGACATCAGAGGAGGAAGGTTCAGAGGGCAGTCTTGGAAAAATGTGCATCCTTTTTGCCTCTCACCGTGATAGTAGAGACAATTCCCTCTTCCAACCAAAAGTCCAAGCAGGACATTAAAACATCAGGATGCACGCAGTTTAAAAGTATTTATTTTATTTTATTTTGTTGCTACTGTGTGTGGCCATTGGCCCCTCATTTCCTCCCTATAGCCTACGGCTCGTGATCCCACACAGGGACTTCACACTAACTGTTTATTAATGAAGCTGTAATGACCCTTCTTTTGAAGCCATCCTTTGTTTACATCTTCAGTCTCCGCCTCTCAAAGCACCAAAAAGATGCAACGTGCTCCAACCGCTTGTTTTTATCAGCGCTCCACTAAACACTGTGGCACCATCACCGAGGCACGAAGCAAACAGCTCGTCGCACACGGCAGCAGCCAATCAGCGGGCTGGTTTCTCTTCAGCATCTCGGAGGGACTGAACACTCTGTCAAACTCAGCTCAGGCAGCAGGCAGGAAAGGGATTTCAAGACTCCGCGACGCGCAATTATGGTTTTGTGAACTTGACAAGGAGGTGGAGGATTGCATCACCAGGTGATTCAAACTGAATTTAGCATTATTTGTCGCCTGTTTTGGCTCACGCAGACCTGCATGATTTCACAATATGAAAAATTAAGAATTCGATGACTGTATGCCAGCCCACACAAATTCAGGTGATTCTCGAAGGTGCTTTTTGTTTTGTTCTAATGTCTCTGCATGCTTCCTGTAGCCTACACTGGATTTGCAACATATGATGCCTTTAAAACTCCAGCATGCTCCACACTTAAATTTCAATGGGCCTATAGGCTATGCCATGTTCTGCCGAAATACATTAAGGGCTGACAATAACAAACGGATCACGTGGACTCTGTGTGAATCTGGCATTTGCAAGTTTATGTAACATTTTTCGCTCAGACACACTGGTTTCAGCAGCAGCTGCAGCCATGTCCAGTAACATAAACGCAAACGTTCTCCTCTGTTTATCTTTAAAACGCGGGCAATGAGAGCAAGAGAAAGGATTCTCCAATAAGCACCGTTATTGGTCATAAAGAATGATTGACAATGCATTTGGCCTGTGGCTGCAGCCTCCATGCCAAGCTGCTGGGTTACATATATAGGTAGTTACATAATTATGCATGAAAAAAGATGTATGCCCTCTTTTATTAGCTTCCTGATTCTCTGTGAGTGGAGCTTTCTTAGGGGTAATAAATGGAGTAGGAGGCCATTCAAAGATGGAAGATGTTTATTTCTTCTTAGCATGGGCTTTTTTAGGATTGGAGGACTTTGGGAGTTTAGCCCAGACCTCTGTAGGAGTGCCCAGGGGGATTGGTCCTGGAATATTTTTTTTTCTTTCATAAACAAGCTCTATTTTTATGCTTTTTAATGCACTCTGGCACCTTATTTACATTCAAAGTACATGCCTTAACCATTCAAAAATTGATGTGTTAAAACTTTTAGTAATTGTTAGCAATTAGTATTGAGTAGAAACACTTAAAACATTTATGGACTAGAGTTGGAAACAATGTATAGGCCTATGTTAACAGTGGTGGAATGCAGTACATACGTTACTTAAAAAATGTAAATAAAAATATTTCCATGTTATGTTACTTTATACTTCTACTCCACTACATCTAAGAGGGAAATATTGTACGTGTTAATCCACTACATTTATTTGACAGCTTTAGTTACTTTGCAGATCAGGTTATTTATACAACATATAAATCAACTAATACATGATGTACTGTATTGTAGGTTAAACTACTCAGCCATATATGAAGTAGTTAAAATGAGTTCCCCCTTTACCAACGTTAAAGTGATTAACATAAATCCATCTTGTCATTGGAGCCACACCGTGACGTTATGACATGTGAGGTTTGTGAAATTAAATTAAACGCCATCTACTATTATGATTAAGAGAAATGCACTTCATATTATAAATCAACAGGCAATTTCTAACTTTTTACCCTTCCTTCACTTAAAGTCTAGTTCCAGAGTTGTTTTTTACCTAGACCTGTACGCTCTGTTATTTTCCTCTACTTTTCCTGCTATACTGTAACTTGTTTCACTCAGCACTGACCATCAGACACACACACACACACACACACACACACACACACACACACACACACACACACACACACACACACACACACACACACACACACACACACACACACAGTTAGTTAGTAGGAGACCTGCATTCATTTTGACAGGCTGTTATGTTACTAAGGCTATCGCACACACACATTCCGTTCTATGTTGAGCTTCACTGGTGTGCTCTCTCTCTTTTTCGCGCTCACTCAATTGCACACATATAGCTTATATAGCCTATATATTTTTTTAAAGATCCAGGACAATTCATAAAACATTTGGGGCTGTAGCTTCGGACGCCCAGGCCTAACAACGCCACTGCTTCTAAATGAAAATATGGTTTTGTAGCTGCGTTCTGGCCATAGGTTGAATTAGGTATACATGAGAAGAAGACACAGTCACTGACTTTGTCCCAGATTTCACTGTTGTAGGTTTCATTGCATTGGTCCAAGAGCCTTTGGGTTCTGTCACAAATAATTAACCTCAGAGTGTAAATTACCCTATTTTGTTTGTGATGACTCAAATTTAGGTCAGGTTTACAAAATAAAAGGATTGCTTTTGGGCAAACTGAAGTGTATGTAGTCCGACAGCATTTTCTTTACAGTACACAAAGCCAAGGACACATTTTTTCTTCCACACTGACCTTAACAATATAGGGAATAGTCATTACGTGTTTCGCTGTGGTTCATCTTTCGTGTGTTTGGCTGCTGGCAGAAGAAATAGTTGTAACAGAGACACTAGATGGCATTTCCATAACATTGCAAATACTTCACGAGTTATCTTAATTAATTAAGACATTATACAACACATCTGGCTTCTAGAAATTTTAAACTGACTCAGAACTAAATTGCTGTTGGCTCAACAGGCCTCTCTCCATCTGAGCCATGTCAGCGACACTTATGCTCACAAATGTGGGTTTGCTTAAGGACCCCCTTGCTGTCTTTACACTGCTTTATACCTCTATTTGGCTTGCTATTGCTGCCAACAATAACTACTGTAGCTTGTTTCAAACATCTTGTTTTTCAACCACACAATGCTTGCCAAGATCTTTGACTCACAGAGCAGTTAAAGGGTTTAGGGAGGCGAGGACTGACAGAGACAGCGTGGTGGTGACCTCAGACCCGGGCTGCAGCATGCTGATGTCATACCCTCTCTCCTTATCTTTGGGGGGAGAGTGAGGGTGAGGGACTGTGGCCAAACTAGGAAATGGTTAAGAAGTTTTATTTAGTGGTGTCAGATGGTGCAGTCTTGAAACAATGTTGAGACAATGTTAAAGGATAGGGCTTCCATTTTATTTGTTAATCTCATCAAATTCCATGAAAAGACCAAAACCAACTATGTTTGTCCATTTCTCACAGTTTGTTAACTTCCCTTCCCTTCCCACGCTGTCTGTGGCACTCAGCCATAAACCCATCAGTTTACTGAAGATGTCATTTTTTTAAAGGGGTAACAACGACATTGCTTCATTTTTCAAAAAGGTGCGAACTAATTTCCTAAAACAGCCAGGCACTGTAGTTTTTAATAAATGTAATTCAAACATGAGTAAATAGAGCATTTGTTGGGGACTATTTTCAGCAGCGGAGTAATACACACTTGCACTAGTCTCTAGGTGCACTAGACCGGAAGAAGTTTGCTAAATAAGTTTGTGGTGTCTTGTAATCCCATGTGGAATGGGCCAAATGTTTGGCATGACACAGAAATACAATTAAACTAACATACTAACTTACTAACTATATTATTAGTTATATATATTTTTTAATTTAATAAATAATTTCAAATTTGTTCATTTTTTTATTAGATAGTTTACAGTGGACATGTAGAGAGGGGGGACATGTAACCCAGTGCAACAGTGTGTGGTTCATTAGGGCTAACTAACAATTTCTTTTTTATCTTCAGATTTTTGATCAATAAATCAATAATTTGGACTATAAAACATACGAAAAACAGTTTAACTTGTCTTTCCCTATTTCATCGAGACCAATGTGAGGTCATCAAATGTCTTGTTTTGTTTGACCAACAAAATCCCAAAACATCATTCATTCATCAAATTTGAGGAGCTTGAACCATCAAATGCTTGCCATTTTTGCTTGAAAGATGACCGATGATGAGACAAAAGTTGCCAATTAATTTTCTGTCAATCGAATACTCTATTAATTTAATAATCAGTGCAGCTCTATGGCTCACTGATGTGTTTAATAGTTTTAGGCCAATAATGGGGGTATGGAACAGAGGATAGTCACTAGTATAAGTAGTAGAAAGCTGGCAGACATGGTGTACTATTATGGAGATCAGTCTTGAGCACACTGTGGGGCTTCAGTGGTCTCTGTTTTACCTTTGGATTGACTGACACCGTCACATTACTGAGCAGCTGCCTGGAAAGGACACTGATAGATAGAAAGCAGATGGGATCTCTGCATGCCCACTGACCACGATGGAGGAGTAGGCCTCTGTTAAACACTCTCTCTCACACACACACACACACACACATACACACACATACACACACACACACACACACATACTCACTCTGACAACAGTTTTGTCAGTTAAACACCATTTGCAAAACTAACATTTTGGTATTTCAGCCTGCATATTGTCTACTAGCTGATCGCCTCCCTTGAGAATGAATAGAATGTTCCAGCCATGGCTGCGTATTGTTGCTATGAATAGAAGCAGTTCAAAATGGGTCAATTTATGGTTAAAGCACTCATCTGTGCAATGTATTGCCAGAAGGCAAGTGTATGTAAGCATGCTGTCATCCAGTCACAGATTTGTCTCTGGAGATCTGCCCTTAACCAAACGGCTTCTCGTTGTGGCAAAGTGGGGCAGAAAAAAAGGCACAGGAAAAAACTGTTCTACGATGATGGTGAGCAGTTATGTATCAGAGTAGGAATTTTGCCAAAAACACCAATTGGTAAAGTACAGCTTCACAGCACCAAATGGTCTCTATACATTGTCTATACAGTTTTTAATAATACAATTAAAAAAGCTCTTTCAGAGAACTACATTTCCTTTCATCTCAGTATGTGTTCTACTTCAGGCCACTGAACTGTGTTAATGACCTCTCTCTCATGTATTTAAACATGAAGTGGTTTGAGGAGGCCTGTTGTACTGAGGACTTGGACACTTGAAACCACAGACAATGAATTGGATGAGGAGAGTAAAAAGATTCCTTTGTTTCACAATGATTTAGCTGCTGTCATTAAAGCACAAAGGAAAACACACTGCAAGTAGCTACTCTATTTGAAAGGATGTGGATCCCCACTGAAAGTAAAGTTAATAATGATGGAACCTCAGTCTGGGAATTACAGGAACATACAAAGCAGATATTACTCTGCTTTGTGTTTCCATGTGATGTAGGTTATTATGTAGGTAGGTAATTGTAATACAATGTTTTCTTTTATTTGCATTACAGTATAATTCTTTTGATTATAAATTAGTAAACCGCTCCACATAAACATAACTGTACTTGATTAAAACAAATGCGTGATCTAAATAGAGTGTGATGTAATTAGAGCTTAAACACTTGATGAATTGATTAGTCTAAGGACAGAAAATGAATTACCAACAATTTTAATAATCAATTAATTGTTTGCCTATTTTCATGCAAACATGCCAAATATTCTCATGTTCCAGCCACTCAAATGTCATGATTTGCAGCTTCTCTGTTTTATATTATCTACAATTGAATATGTTTTGAGTATCTGACTGTTGGTCAACATTTTATAGACTAAAGAACCCCACTGATTAATTACTATTTAAAGTAATTGTTACTTTACTAGCCCTTGATATCATTGAATCAGTTCCATGAAAAAAACATCATTTTTAAAGTAGGGCTATATAATGGCATCAATCTCCCAATGTGTCCTTTTCCCAAGTATGTGATGGTTATAAGGGCTGCATTAAATACATTTTAAATAACTTTTGAGCTTGGCTTAAAAAAATTTTTTCTTTATTTTTCTTTTTTCTAAGTATAGTTTGGAGTATGCTACTATGGATTAGTGCAGCAAATGGATTTTGATTTTCCAAAACTCCTTGTGTGATATGTAAATACGTTTTACATTTGTACTTTATCGGTGGTATGTAGGCCTATACTTGAGAAATAAAACATTGAGGCTTCAACAGCGTCAATAACTCTATCTGGATTGTCTTGGCCTGACGCCTCGATGACATAGGACTACAAAACCCCATGCCATCAATAGTGGTACTCTGCGATGTCACCATGCGTGTATGTGTGAAGAAATGGGCCTGGGTCAGACAGAGAAGCCATATTGGACAATGGGTTCCCAGTGTCTGTTGCTCTGAATGACATTATTCATAGACATTAATAATCTCTTCTTTCCCCCCTAAGAATGGACATTCTGATTATAATGGCTTTATGCAGTTTCAATCTTGGAACTTTTGTACCCATTTAAGTGTCGACTGTACTTAGCAAGGTCACATTTGTAATTGTTGGTCACGGGGTCGTGGAAACAAAACCCTTCGCTTTACACGGTGCCACTGGGGGTGAGTGAAAGCACTTTATTGGTGACTTGGTGGACTTGCTTGAAACTTTGCTAGCTGGAGCAGACAGTTTGGTCCACGGGACACAGCATCTCTCTCTGGTTTGCATCTTGTTTAAAGTGTAATTACTGGTTTTAGAGACTTTGTTGGGGTGTACTTTGCCATGGCAACACACTTACTTTAAGGATGCTGAGCTAGGTATGGGAACAGCTGAAAGGTGAGCAGACCACCATCACTTGCTACAAATATAGATCAGGGTTACATTTTCTAAATGTAAGAATAGGCTTTTTTGTACGGCAGTAATGTGACCTTAATGAATAATGACTAATAGAAGCATTTCAGATGTGGTTCAAGTGTGAGGCTGAGTTAAGAAGGTTAAATGATTCTGTTCTGTGCATAGAAATGCAGGTCAGGATGATGTCAGACTGAATGAAATCATCTGAAGCAAGAGAGGGAAGCAAAGTTGTTGCTCAGCATGCAAATCCAATAACTAACACACACATGTTATCTGGAAGTCATTTGGTATTAATTATTAAAAGGATTTTGTTCTTGTTCCTTTTTAAGCTGTAGTTATTATTCCCTCCACTCTGAAGGTTTACTTTGAATGTAGCTTTGTGTGTGTGTGTGTGTGTGTGTGTGTGTGTGTGTGTGTGTGTGTGTGTGTGTGTGTGTGTGTGTGTGTGTGTGTGTGTGTGTGTGTGTGTGTGTCAGACTGGATTAGACATTATGTCATAAATAATTGTGTTATTATTGGAGCATGATTAAAGAGTGACAAGGACAAGAGTGGAATATGGTACTTTTTATTGAGATGTGTTAATTGTTTAAATTTGTATTCTTTTTTTTATTAATCCTTCCACTTTCTGGCACTCACATATGTACAGACACATCTCACAGCATTCACCTCCATTCTCATCTTTTCCGCAGCACAAAGAGAAAACAAAAGTCAGCTAATCCAAGCACTGCACAGAAGGAACCAAATTCCTGCACAAGCATGGCAAACCAGAAGTAAGTTTTTAGAACTCATGTTATGAGCCTTCACCTCACATTTTGTGTCTCTTGGTTCTCAACTTGTGCGCCTTTTGAATTCCACAGAGATCTATTTATATTCTTCACCTCTCCGCCAGAACACGCAAGACATCTGCCCATTCAAAGGCAGTGTGAGCACAGAAACACACCTCTGGGTCTAATCGTGCCTGTAACACAGAAGTATCTCACAAAAAAGGGACAGCCAAAGACAAATTAGCAAGCTGTGTCTTGACCTGCCCTGTTTGTCCGTTGCAAATTCTTGCAGAACAGGGTTAGATTAGATGTATCTCTGCCAAAAAAAAAAAAAAAAAGCCTTGGTGTACAGGCTGTGATGAAATGTCCTTTTCTCTTGTATGTGTTGATTTGGATCAATTCCACAAGCTTTTCCTGTAAATCTTGATAAGAATAATGTAATGTTGTTACTCGATATACAGCCAACAGGACCTCTAGTATTCTGTTTATTCAGTTGTTTGGTTCAAAAGAGTGGCTTCAGTGCAATCTATGATGTACACCTCTTACATCACATGGACAATCAAAATAAGTTGTATTTTTCCCCCTTCAGAGACAACATAGACGACTTTAAAGTCCAGACAGCCAAGCATCCTAACATGGGCTCGGCCCCTTTACGGCCGCACAGTGAACAGTCTAAAGACCGGTTGTCCAAGAGGCTTTCAACTGAGTCTAATGGGACCAGTGAAGGAGGTGTGGGCTCGTCCACACCAGTGGAGGTGACTGCTTTGGAGGAGTCTTTTCGCCGCTTCGCTATCCACGGTGACACTCGCGCTACCGGCAAGGACATGCACGGAAAGAACTGGTCCAAGCTCTGCAAGGACTGTGGCGTGATTGACGGCAAGAACATCACCCTCACTGATGTGGACATCGTCTTCAGCAAAGTCAAGTAAGAAAGGCAATTTAAACCTATTTGAGCTGCCTTTCATTGTCTAAAGGTCTGTTAATCTTCCAACATCTGAGCCAGAGTCTTGTAACAGGCATGCCATTACAGGATTCTTTTACAACATAGTGTAACTGTTGCAGCTGCAGAGATGACTACAGGCTTAGTCACCCAGATCAGCATGCCCAAAAGGCCACTAAAGTGGTTTGAAAATGGTAGCATTGTGGTTGTTAAGAACACAGAAGTAGAGAGGAAAACTGTCTCTAGACTGCACTGTAGGAACGTTTTTATTCTATTTCATAAGTGCTCAGAATTAAATCACTGGCATGGTCTTTAGCACGAGTAAAACAGGCACCAACTGTATTTATAACACCTAATTAAGGTGTCAACTGTTTCATTAGTGTCTGCACTAACGAAACATTAAAGGAATACGCCACCGTTTGTTGAAATAGGGCTTAACACGGTCTCCCCTAGCTGTAGATAGGTGGGCCAACACATTTTTTGTGCATGCATTCTTTTAGTCCGGTGCAACACCGGCTGCGCCGCCGCTAGTTAGCTTAGCGCACTGAATGGAATCCTATGTTGCCGGTTAGCATGTTGTGAGTAAAAGTGAGCCATCAAAAGACAAAAAAACAACCTAATTACTTGCACTGAGACAAAAAATGCATTGTCCCACCTGTCTACAGCCAGGGTAGACCGTGATAAGCCCTATTTTAACAAACGGTGGCATATTCCTTGAAGCAAACAATGTTTGTCAAACTAAAATTAGCATAGCATTAATGAGACAACTCTATGGTAAATATTTTTGTAGTTATTAAATTCCGTTTTTTCAGGCAGTGTTTTGGAAGATGCCTTTCTTTCTTAAATTAAATTGGCTCTTCTGAAGCTGTCCATCAGAAGAGGCAGGCAGAGTAAGAGGCCAGGATGGCTCATCCTGTATCTCCTTGGGCCAGATTGATTCATCCTTTACTGCCTGATTTAAGTGAAGTCGAATCTAATAATAAGCTGTGACCTGAATATTATTTAGCTAAAGAATAAAGGCAGTTTATCTGTATAGCTGTGCTTAGGTTTAACTAGGGTTTTGAGTGTATTTGGGCTGATAACATTGACAGATGAGTGCAGATATTTTCCGCACCACATTAAGTGCTGGTATTGTTATAGTATTGGGCACATACAGTAAGGTGACACAGAAGAAAGCTGGTGTAGAAAAGGACAGGGCTTTTACAAAGTGGGTTTGTATGTTTTTTGCGCATGATTATTTCATTCATACACAAAGCAGCTTACCTGGTTGAATGTTATGAATGAAGATTACAGTATTCTGCTAGACAGCACCAGAATAGAAGAGTATGGCTTGCAGCCTCTCATCATGAAATCTTGCTTCAGGAGTGAGAATCTCACATTGATTCAGTGTATTTTCCATCTTGTGCTGGTATGTAACCATCTCAGTTCAATCTCAGTCACTTTGTGTACACACGTATATACAGGAGATTCCAAAATGGTTTTAGTGGGATTTTTCAGTTTGAAATGGTTTATTCTTGTCTTTATAACAAAAGAGTGTTAAAAAAAGCAGCTCCAGGACTATTGAAGTCCTAAAAACTTACTGACTACTACTATTACACACATACAGTACAGTGGAAACTAAAATGGCTATATTTTTTAATTTCTATTTTTTGCATATCATGTAGAAAGATATTTGAAGGTATTTGAAATAAAGTATTCTATATATTTGACTATATTTAAAGTAGATCATCAGATAGTCCATAGCATTTCTTGTTTCAACATCTTGTAACCCCCACAGTCATTACCCATGATCCAAAATATTTTAAATAACATTTGATAGGGGTGTAAGAAAAAATTGATACACTTGAGTATCGCTTTATTTTATTTTGCTATATTGTATCGATTTTCAAAAACACAATATTGATTTTTTAATTTTATTTATTTAAAAATATTTTTGGTTTATGTTAAAAAATATTCATGTAAGACAGTAGTTCATGTTTATGTTGTGTTTAAACCCCCTACCGCTAGATGACTATGCTGAGACACACCACTAGTGTCCTTGCCTAACAGTGCCTAGCAGTGCCTGACTTTTTGCTAGACGCTAACAATGTAGCTATGGCTGAAATTTGGCCTACTTTAGCATATACAAATTTGCTCACTAAGAACTTGTGAACCACAATCCCTAACTGGCAGCTTGATTTTTTGTGTACTGAATTGTTTACCTAAAGTAAACCTATTTGACTTTTATGCACATCATGTCTTTTTTTAAATATTAGTTTACGCACAGTATCGAAATATACTGCAATATATTGAATCGTGACCCATGTATTGTGATACGTATCGTATCGCCAGATTCTTGCCAATACACAGACCTAACATTTGACTGCAGGATATAACAATGCAGAATACAATAATCATTTAAAAATAAATCATAAATCATAAAAATTAGTACTTGTAGTTTTCACTTGACATTATTTTTGCACTTAATGTACATTCTCACTTCTTACAATAAACTTGACAAATGTTCTTACATTTGTAAAGCAAAAGAAGTATCTTTGTTTTTCAGGACTGTGAGTCACCTATATCAACACCTTCACAGTTGGCATGGCAGTGAGTGAACATGTTTACTGCTGTGAACATTTTCTTGGCAAGATTAGAGCCACTATATAAAACGGACTGTGGGATTTAAAGTTGTATACATCCTGCTCCATTGGTGAGCAATATTTAGAAATGTGCAAACAATATTGTGCAACCACTTTAAAGATTTGCATGTCATACATGCTCTTTGTAGTGAATCTGTGCAGTGCTGTATAAATTAGGTCCTTGAATGTGAGTTTACAGCCTCTGTCGTCTGAGCCTCACAGGTTCTAATCAGGGTCCCAGATAGTCCAGCATGCATTTTGAACCACAGCTGTGTTCAAAATGCACAGGATAGTACAGTAAAATCCAAACAAAGCGTGTGGTGTGTGAACCCTTCAGAGCCAGCCACAGGATAAAAAGCGGTACAGACTGGGGGAAGGGCTCATTTTCATGTGGTTTCTGACTCCAGGCGTGACTGAGCCAGGCAGGGCTGCCATGCCAGAGATGCAGATCTCTACTTTCCCTTTAATCAGTGTCAAAGCTCTTTGCTTGCACACGAAAAATTAAACATCTTAATGAGCACTAGCTAATCGCAGTATGGCTGAATGAATCCATATTTATTGTGGGTATGGAGGTTTGCTGTGCTGTCTGCCTGCTTGGAGCCAAAACACCACCAGCATAAACTATGGATGAGGTAAAAATCTGGTGTGGACTAATTAATTACGAGCATGGTTTTACGGTGGCTTCATTTTCTAGGCTTTTGGTTATACTTCCTCATCACTGAACATGATCGTAGGCGGTGCAGGAGCATTTTAGCCTGAAACAGATTTAGCCAACTACTGTGTCAGATCCATATGGATCACGTTCTGCAGATGGTTAAACTATGTAAATAAACAGCAGGTCATCTACCGCAGTATCCCGAAATAAAATAAAGCTCCACTCGCCCTCTAACCTTTGTCCTTCTTAACCTTCTCAGATTGTGATCTATTTACACAGCTTAAAAGGTGCAATAGGTAAACCTTATTTAACTAACTTTCTGTCATATTTCCTGAAACTGACCCTAAGTTCGAGTAGAACTACATGAAGCAGGTAATTAAAAAAAGAATCCGGCTCCTCTGGCGCCACATACAGCCTGTAGCGCGATTTGCAAAAATCCACAGCTCTCTGCTCAGATGCACCAATCAGGGCCGGGGGGTGTCTAACTGCGTGTCAATCACTGCTCATGCACACACATTCATTCTCCCTTGTGGGGGGAGGGGCTTTGGGGACTTGAATAGCTCAGTGTGGGGAGATCTGCAGAGGACACATAGTTATCTTCCTCGGACAAAAACAGCAGCTGGAAGTCCAGTTTCCCTTCTGACAGCATGGAACAGGCACTGAGGAATGGATGTTCAACACTTATGGATTGCCCAAACAAAACCACTCACTGGATGAGTCAAATTAATAATAAACCCTAACACCCCTGTTTACTTTAGCTTGTTGCTATGACAGCAGGTTGCCCCGGAAGACTGTGGGCTTTATAGGCTGTTGTTTAGGTGATTTGTCACCACGGCAATGGCTGTTTGTGTTTGTGTTACTAGGCACTTTTTACATGGAAGTGAAACACACAAATGACCAGTTAAAGAACTGGAGTACTCTTGAAAGGAGAATGATTGATGATGATGACCCGTGGTATGGTTATCTTAAAAATAAGAATACAGGGCAGATCTAAATGTCCCTAGCTGCAATGAATCAGGCCTTCTGACTACTGGAACTGAACTATACAGCTGCACACAATATGATACATGATACGAAGAGACAGTCACATATACAGCTTACAGAGGTGTGTGTGTGTGTGTGGTTGCTCAGACAACTGGGAGACAAGATCCAAACAGGGAACATTTTCTTATTGTTTATTTCAGCAGGATACCATCTCCATGATGTGTCTAACATCTGCCATGTTGAAGTGATCACAAATGGCTCTGTGTACACTACTCTCTGCTCTCATTTTAAGCTTTCAAACTTTAATGAAAGGCTGTAGAAAAGCTGATAAAGCAAGCCAAAATACAGTGTTTCTGTCCCTGGAGAAATCTTTTGCAGTGGTTTTATGTGCTATACTGTGACATAAGCTTCCTTTCGTCCTATATTTCAGGAAGAAATCCTGTCGCACCATCACATACGACGAGTTCAAGATTGCACTTGGAGAGCTGGCCAGGAAGAAATATAAAGAAAGGACTGGAGAGGAGGCTGAGGCCGAGGTCTTCAAACTGATTGAGGGGAAGACACCTGTCATTGCAGGAGTCACGGTAAGAATCAAAGGGTGAAAATTACTGACTTTTCATACCAGCAATCACAGAATAAACTCAAAATGTTTTCTAAACTTCCTGGCAGAGAGCCGTGGCGTCCCCAACAGTGAGCCGTCTTACGGACCCCACCAAGTTTACAGGGTCACACAAGGAGCGTTTTGATGACACTGGTCGCGGGAAGGGTAAGGCAGGACGAGTGGATATGGTTGACACTTCTGGATACGTCTCGGGGTACAAACATCGAGGGACATATGAAAAGAAAGTGAATAAATAAACCTTACCGTGGGCAAACTCATGTGAGGGCGAGGATAAGGAAATAGACATTTGATCAACTACTATGATACTTTTCTATTAAGAGTACTCAAAGAAAGCACAAAAAAATAGCATTTCATATATTTTTCCCAGCCATCAATTGTGTGTGTGTGTGTGTGAGAGAGAGGTTTTTGAGTTCCTCTCTTTTAGAAGTGTGAGAACTGGAAAACTGTTTACATCTATTTTTACAAAGTCATCACCAGCTGGTACATTCCTGTCTGATAGCAAGTTACTGCCAAACACTGAAGCGAACAAACGAGAGAAAACTGCTATGCTATGAATACTGAAGCTTTGTTGTAATGATAGGGCCTTATATTTATTGAGCACAATGAACAACATGCCAAGAAAAACAGGCGTGGGACAACAGTTTGATGAATTAACGTTGCACTTTTTAATGGAAACTTTTTGAATCCCATATATATATATATATATATATATATATATATATATATATATATATATATATATATATGAGTGTATATTTGATTTGTAGTTTCAATGAGAATTAGCTAATTTTTGACACGTTTTTTGAAATCTTAAATGGCTCCATTCTTCATTGTTGTCTGTCTGCCATCCCCACTTGTCAACTGTTATTAAGTCTTAAAAAATCTGCTGTTAATTTTTTTGTAAGCTCACACTGTCATTTTAAGAATTTGCCTTCAGCTCAAACCAAGAAAATATATTAAGGGTTTTGTCAACTTGTATTCATGTTTTTGTTGCAAAATGCAGCATAGTTAACGTTAGACTGAACATTTTTTTTACCTCTGTGATATCTTCTTACTTTTGTGAATATGTAAAACATAAAAATTCCTACCACGTAAACCTTTTAAATATGCCTGCTTATAACAAAAAAATACAATAGGAGTCTTGGAGAATCTATTTTCTCCTACAATGTTGTTATTCAGACCACAAACCATTTTGCTAACATGCATTTTGAATTTTAAGTTGTTGAAATTCAGCTGAAGGAAGCTCTAACCATAGTAGATGAGCTCAGTTGTACAAGATTGTATTTTTAACATTTTACTATTTCCTCATGATTTCTATACAGTAGTTCTAATATATTTGTGGTGAGATTGTGTATATTCTAAAATCTTATAGCCCCATGGCTTAATTTATGACACTGGCTTCATATGTTGTTTTTATGTATTGCTGTACTTTGTGCATGTTTATGTATATTGCATTTGATTCAGAAGCATATAGATGACAGTAGGAGTTTGTCATATCTTATCTGAGCTGCTGTGAGGACAGACTACTGGACAGACTTAAATATTTTCTTGCAAAAAAAAAAAAAAAAAAAGTGTAAGTGTAAGTGATGGAATTGCAGGATCATGATGAAATCTTGTATTGCTTGAAATCAATATGTATCAACTTGTACATACAAAGTCAGCTATGCTCCAATGCTATTATTATAGTTGTCTGTTGGTAAAGATTTAGAGTACCTTTTATGTGTGCTACTGTCATCCAAGGCACAAATTCAACTGAAAACAGAAGCAGGGTTTTACTGTTGTATCCTTACAAATTAGATAAAGGGAAAATTGCAAAGAAGTAATATTTTGTAGAATATTTTTCCAACATAGTGACAGTGTCACACACTACCTGTAGCGTCAGCTGATGAAGAATCATGCATCAAGTGCAAAACTCGCAGCTATCAGTGTGTTAGTTTTCATTTGCTGCAGTAGCTTGATCTGTTCTCTGTGCTTAATGCCAAATACTGTGCACCTTTAATGTGGAGGAACATATGGTCTTATTTGTTTTTTTTCAAATAACTTTTAATGTACTATTGTGCCCTGGTGCATGCAGTGTGTTCTTGTTCTTTACACCTCTTAATGTGTGTTCATGATTTGTAGTGCATTACTGAAAAATAAAAACAAAGTATAGGGTGTCAGTCAAAACACAATGTTTTAAGTTATTATGACTGTGAAACTCCCCACCACAGCCCTGTAACATTCACATAAAAACAACAGCTACAGTCAGTTTATGTAGTAGCATCTACATCTTTGCCAGGTCTTGCATTAGTGTTTGTGAGAGGAAAGTGCATGTGCGTGTTTGTGTAGCTCTCCTGCCCGAAGGCAGAGGTATAAATAAAGTCACAGTGCAGCTGGAATCTAAATGCATTCATTCCACTGCAGCGTATAAAGCAGATGGAGACATAAGTGACCTAAAAAAAAAAAAAAGGAAAACAGCTAAGAGAGACACAATCTTGCCACTGTTCCAGGAAATACATTATGACCTTCGCACTAACATGTCCCCCCCCCCCCCCGCCCCTTAATATCATTTAACATAACAGCCCTGTCACACACTTATACACAAGCGTCCTTGAATTAATTGCTTTTCCCCATTATGGTTTACATCAAGCAAACAGAGCCTATACAGATTGTTTTAAAAGAAATAATAAACTTTTTTTTTTCAAAAGGGCTAGGAACTTAAAACATACAGAAAATAAATGTACACTGCAGTGACAAAGTAAAAATGATTAAAAACAGTCTGTAGCTGCTGGGCCTCTTGCAGCAAATGCAACGCCAATATGACGCTCGGCATAGTCTTGCTTTGATAGTTTTATCCCAGTGTGCATCATTCAAATTACTTTTTAAAGTTCCCCACTTCCCTTCATCTCAGCTAGCAGACACTCGTTGGTAGCCACCAGGGACCTGCAGTACAGACAGACAAATCACAAAGTACTAACAAAGTAGGGCTGCTTTAAAGTGTGAAAACATTGTTGTGGGTTTGTGGGTACAGCAAAACAGTGTGTCAACACTAAGATGGCAGAATCTTCTTACCTGTGGCTTTCTTGCAACATATTTGACAAATCCTTGACTTTCTCAGCCTCCAGGACTTTCTCCCTCAACCCCTCGATCTCTTTCCTCAGCTCTTCCACTTCTGTCTGAGCCTCTGAGGATGTGTAGGCACAGATAGTGAAAGTTTGTAAGAAAAAAACAGCAAAATGATCTTGTATGTGTCTCCCACTGGCATTCACACACCCACCTTTAATCTGAGTAATAGGTGAACTTTTCATCATAGTCTTTAGATACTGTCGTTCTAACTTGATGAGCTGTTTTTGTAGAGCAACATTTTCCTCCAAGACAATCCTCAGCTGTTCATTTAGTTTGCCCTGTGTTAGAGTAAAGACAATAAATACAGTGTGCTCATCAAAACCATTAACGCCTCCTAAAGCCCAACAATGTTTTCTAGTGCTGAATCCACTCACAACTGCACTGCGAGCTTCCTCCAGCTGAGCGGAGAGGTTACGGACTTCAGTTTTGTGCTCTTCCTCCTGTGCAGCTGCTTGAAAGCTCAGTGCATCAGCTTCCCGTCTTAAGGTCCTGACCTCAGCCTCCCTACTGGAAACATCGTTTTCCATCATAGAAAGGATCTGGACTGCCTGAGCTAGAACCAAAAATAGAAACGATGAGAAGACATTAATTATCTTCAGGCTCCTGTAATCAGATCCCACATTCCCCAAACCAAACTCACACAGGAAGTTGTTGTTATGATGCAGTGATCTCTCTCCCATCCAGTGTTTGTCCACGAGGTTGAGGAGCATCTCCAGGGGTTTCCTATAACTACCCTGGGAGGTGAGATAGGGGATAAGTTGACATGAGAAAAGAAACAACCTCAAATATGAAATGCTTCAGTATGTGAAAAAGTAATTCACTTCTCACCCTTTTTTTCTTTTCCCCCTGCTGCGGCAGGCTGGAGCCCCCTTCTGTCTTGTTGAAGCTAGAGTAGGTTAGTCTCGGAGGATGTAAGAGGGGGTTGGAGGGGTCAGACAAATTCAAACCAGGACGACGTGGACTGGGAGGCCGGATATTAACTAATGAGGAACTATGACGAAGACTTTGATCTGGAAAAATGTTGAAAACACACCTTCAACAACATGCCAACAAAGTGTATGTGTATTAACGTCTTACAAAGGACTAGTACAGACATTGTTCTTACCAGGATTAGGGGTATAATGTCCCTTGGCTGCATGTCTGATTTGTTTGGGGAAGTCCTTTTGCGTTTGTATTCCAGGCACAGGTCTGTATTTCTCTACATAGGGGCCAAAGGACACCTTTGGTCTTTCAGTCACTTTTGATGAGGTGGAGCTTCTTTTATGAGACGGTTCTTTCATGTGTGGCACTTTGGACATTGTGTTATCTGGTCAAATAACAAATGACATAATAAAACACTGATATTTATTTACCTTCCATGTTCATGATTAAAAATAAATAAGAACTGGATTCTGTCTCCACCTGGTGGAAACGGCAGGACAATGGTCAGGCTGCAACTGTGATTTAGTTCCCTTTATTTAAAAAGGTCCTATGACATGGTGCTCTTTGGATGCTTTTATATAGGCCTCAGTGGTCCCCTAATACTGTATCTGAAGTCTCTTTCCCAAAATTCAGCCTTGGTGCAGAATTACAGCCACTAGAGCCAGTCCCACAATGAGCTTTCTTAGTATGTGCCATTTCTGTGTCTGTAGCAATTGAGGAGGAGAGAGGGGTGGGGGGGGTGGAGGGTGGGGGTGTGGCCTTGACCAACTGCCACTTTGCTCGTTTGAAAGCCATGATGTCTCTCTCTCATGGGTGGGCCAAATTCTCTGGGCAGGCAAAGGTAACCTTGCTCCTTATGAGCTCGTAAGGAGAAAGATTCCAGATCGGCCCATCTGAGCTTTCATTTTCTCAAAAGGCAGAGCAGGATACCCAGGGCTCGGTTTACCCCTATCGCCATTTCTAGCCACTGGGGGACCATAGGCAGGCTGGGGGAACGCATATTAATGTTAAAAAACCTCATAAAGTGAAATTTTCATGCCATGGGACCTTTAACTATTTCCTTACCTATTAACGTACCATATTTTGTAGGGGGGTACCTCAGGATGGATTTAGCAGTCTCCTAAAATAAATAAATCAAGAGCACATGCAAAATATATATGATAATGTAAATGCACCACTGATAATATTGTTTGACCTACAGCCAAATAAAAATCACCTGTTTTGGCGTAGAACTTCTCTGTTCTGTAAAATCTTTTGATTCGTCCTCTTTGGGTTCTGAGACAGAAGACAGTTTGAAATTGATATAAGTTGAAAAAACAAAACATGGTTTAGTTTTGTTAAGATAATTAGCGTTTGGACTTTGACATCTTACCTTCTGCCTCCTTGTGAACTGAGTGGGACTGAGTTTCACTTTGGCCTCCATGATTCGTCGCAACAAAATTTAACATGATATCCTCAGTCTCAGTCAGGAGAGAGAGCCTCTTGGTAAAGTTCTCAACTAAAGCCAGTCTCTGATCACTGCTTCTGAGAACCACAAGCAAGACAGTAAAGATACAACTCAAGCAAATAGCGGAAAGGAATTTATTTTGATAATGGTAACTTTTAATGGGTGTTTCTGTTACCCGGGGTTTCAACACTTTTGTCCTTTAAAAATCTACACTGAAAATCTACACTTATCCGTATTTGGCTGCTTTCTTTACACCTGAGTCACTCCCTTTTTTGGGCAGACTTCATACAAAGCTTTTTTTGTCCTTCTTCATACTATTCAAGAGGTTTTCCATGTTCTCAAGCTCAATGGTAGACCTATCAAGTCAAAGTTGAGCTGAAACACCTAAACTCAAGCATCTGACAATACGTGACAATCATTGTACCTTTGGTCAGCAATTTGATTCAGAGATGAGCTCTTCTGCTGAGGTAGAAGGTCAGAGGAGAACTGCATTATGGCAGCTTTGCGCTCAGTGTCTCTGACTGAACAGCCATCTAGAAAGCAAGGGAGGACACTTAATTATGCTGAAAACTAACCTGCGATTAGCACAATCTGGGCGGCATGGTTATATCTTACCTAGTTTGCGTAGGTTGGGCATGGCATGCACCAGACAAAGCCGGTATTGTGGGTAACTTTTGGTCAGAGGGTTGAGCCTGAGGTCCAGCTCTCTCAAAACTGGCAGCTCGTACAACACTTTCACCTCTTCAAGGGAAGGTATGCAGTTATAGTACAGGATGAGCCTTTCCAGCACTTTCAAATGTTGAACCCCCTAGGGAGAAAACATTATTTTAAACGGGGTCTGGCAACATATATTAGTTCAGAATAACGTATAACAAAAAGGAAGTTAAAAAAAGGGTTAACTGGACATTAAATGGTTGACCTCATACACTTTTAACATAGTTCTACAATTGGGGAATTTTATTTAACATCTACAAACACGTTTACTGCTTTAAAACATGATCCAGAATTTAAACCTACCTCAACAAAGACGAGCGCATTGCAGGACAGGTCCAATGACTTCAGACGGACAAAGTTATTCAGTGCGTTTCCCAAATGTCTGATCTTCTCTTCATATGTCCCCGGGAGGCTCAGTGAGCGGACATCACCTGTTTAAAAAGTATAAAATATATATGTATAAATGAAGAGTGCACTGCATTATTCGCTTCTGGTGCTTTGGTTTGCAGCAGGTGACAGTTATTGCTGGTAGCTATGCTAGCCGTTAGCATAGCGCCCGATGCTAAGGCTTGGTAAAAGTCACTAGCTACAATTGTTTTACATAACAAAAGCTAAACGCTGCTGCTTGACCCGTAACGTTAGCAGGTATTTACTCCTATACAACGTAAGTATTAACATGACACACTATTACCCAGACAGGGATGCTTTAATTGTAATCTCTCCCGTATCCATTGCTCTGTTATGGTTGTCAAACACTCCGCCGCCATACTTTTTGAATTTTTGTTGCCTTCGGGTACTGTCGGAAAAAATCAAAAACGTCTTTGTCTTTTCCATTGCATTACTTCTCCTAATATTTAACATTGCCTTTAATTCACATAACCTGAACGCGGTCTTGCTTCTTATAATGAAAGCGTTATGTTTTTTATTAGTAACGTAACATTACATAGGCTAAATGTATTTCAAGTACAAATGTATTTGTAGAGCACCGCCTCATACAAAGCAAGTAAAACCGCTCTAGAGATTGATAAAACAAAATGAATCAATACCAATACTGTTATTCACAGAACACAAGTTAAACTCTGAACTCCAATTAATCCGCTTTGTCCAGTGCATACAGACAGTCTATCATGGTCCAGTGGAAGGTAGTCTCGCATTGCCACAGCGCAAGTGGACGGCTACATTTTGCGCTTTCTGCTGGTACAGTGGCAGACAGTTTATGAGCTGAATGAAGGCATCTTCTGGAGCCTGCGCACTGTCCATATCCGGACTTGTCACGTGTCAAAACCAAACACACCAATACATCCATGAAACAAACGTGTGTTCCTGTGTAGTTTGGTCATTGTGCTCTGTGTTTAACTGACTTAATAAAATATTATCCGGCATTCAGATACCTGCAACTTCAGACACGTCCATTAGAAATAACTTTCTGTGTTGCCGTTAGTAACGGTCACGTTGCCAACAATCGTGGTTGTTTACCATAGAGGTCGGTGTCACTTGTCCTCGGATCAATGGCGTCCTGTGTAACAGAGTGGATAACATCTTGTTCCAACATCATTCTCTCTGCCACAGCATTGTACTCTTCTTACAGATTATTTAAGGTAGGTGTCATTCAGTGTAGTGCCAAAGTAAATAATTTACAATTTACTATCTTAAGCTTTTAGGGCTGAAACCATGTCGATTATAGGAAATTATATCGATCTACTGAATAATCAACTATGATAACCAAGTAGTCTAACGTTACTCTTTTAAGTAATTTTCCAAGCAAAAGTTCCAAACGTGAGGATGGTCTACCTTTTATTTTATTTTATAATAATGTTTATCTTTGGTTATTGGACTGTTATTTGGGCAGAACAAGTAATTTCAATATGGGCTCTGCAAAATTGTGATGGGCATTTTTCACTATTTTCTGCTACTACGCAAGAAAAACGGCAACGACAATCGGCTAAATTGTCATATTTATTTGTAATACACTGTTATTACATGTATTCTGGACAACCTAGGACTGGGATCTCTGTTTCTTTTAGTTAGAAAATAGGTAATCAATAGATCCATGTGTAACATTTCTCACTTTGTAATTCTGCTACTGCCTCTGCATGTACCTATCTCTGCAGGATCACAGGGCTCCTTCAGTAGGCCTCTTCCTGCTTGGACTCTCTGCAGCACTTTGCATCTCACATCCCTCCTGCTCGTACCTCACCTCTATCCAGAGAGAAGCAGAGTGGGCTGGCGAGGTTCTGGCCCCAGCGCTGGTCACCTTCGACTTCCTGTGGCTCAGTGAAGACCACAACACGGCACATATTCTCCTGTGTGGCTCCTGTCTGCTGCTGGGAGTGTGTGACTGGCTCTCAGCAGATGCTGTCACACTGATGACACGCTGCCTGGGCTTGTCTTCCCTGTCCTGCTGCCTGACGGTGTGTCTGTTTGCCAGTAATGCTTTAGGGGCCTTTGGCGGTGTGGCCCTCAGCCTCCCGCTACTTGTGGCTCAGAGGGTTGGAACAAACACTTTTGCTCCACTCTTGTCTCCAGCTGCAACTGAGGGACTCACCAAGTGGCTTTTAAAGGGCTCCATGTCTGTTGGCTGTTGGGCCTCCACACAGGCCCTCAGCAAGTTTCTGTTGTATGTGACTGACCAATGTCAAAGCAATTATTAATCATTGAGCAAACATGGCAAACATCTGCTTCCATCTGCTCAAATGTGAGGATTTTCTGCATTTTTCTTTGTTGGATCATTATAAATGAAATGGCCTTGGGTTTAAGACTTTTTTTTTTCATTTCTTTTTATTTATGTCTTGTAGAATGAATCTGAAAAATAATCAATAGATTAATCAAAAATTAAAATGTTTGCAGCACGAATTCCTAAATTAGAGGCCACATACATCAACTTAAGAATAACATGCTTTTTCCATATGGATGTTTAAGGACAGAATACAAGCAGTTATTATTGAGCAAAACAATTAGGGCTGAGATATATGGAAAAATGAAAAACCAAAGTCAAATTGTCTGCATGGTAATGGAAAGTCAAACTGAAGCTAGCATTTCCCAGGTAGTACCAATTCAATCTACTTTATCGTAATTTACAGTATCTGCTTAGCATAGACCTTGGCTGAACTTCATATGAACTTAGATTAAATAAAAGCACAGGGTTAGACAAGACATGGATACCACTGAAAAAACTAATTTGCATGAGAGTACGTGATCACAGTTTACAACTGATATCCCATGGTGGCATTATGCATCACTGTGATGCAGCAATGAACTTTTCAGACATATTAGAGTGCCCTGCTGACATCTATTATGCTGTTCAATTTGAATTTATAATGTAGCCAGCATGTGGGCGTTTAAATTTGCTATGTGATCATTTCAAAGAATGTCTAGCAGGCTGTACTCAATCTCCGGCCAGTGACACCTTCCACACATCTTTCAAACAGTTTTATTGTTGTCGATTCCAAAAAACATCCGGCTGCTTTAGAGTCTGGGTCCTATTTGTTCTGCAGCTTCAGCAGTATCACTGTTTAAATATCTGCAGTGGTCTAAGCTCTTGGGCCTGCTCCTACCTCATCATGTCCATTTGTTACTTAACAGTGCACTTCTTTATTATTACTTCCTTGGTTTTTGATGGCTATGATGTTAACAGAAATGACATCATCAGTTTAACTCTTTGTCCACAGTGTTGTCCTTGCAAGATAATATTCCGTAAAAAGATGTGTAGTGGACACTGCAGATTCTCTCTCAGGATTTCAGAGTTGTGAGCAGCTGCCTCAGCAGTTTTACTGCAGTAAATTAACAAGTCTCTGTGGCTGTGTTCCTGTCTGTGAGACAATGCCTTTGTCAGATCTCAGGGTAAAGGTGGACAGGGACATTTAAAAGGTACTGTATTCAATAATTATGTGCACATATGTGAGTTTGGGGTGCCAGAATGATCATGATAATTGTGCTGCCTGTGCTTTTTTTCCCGTAATGATTCATCATTGAGTTCATGTCTTTTAAAAATGTCACGTTTTACTTCTATGTATTCTATTTAATTGCTTTTGTAACAAAAATATGAATATGTGCTAAAGGGAAGATTAAGTTAACATAACTTGAATAAATTATGTAAATGTTGATTAAAAAAACACTCCAGATATGTAATTCCACATTGCATTTCAAAGATCTCTTGGCTCATGTTCAAGTGTCCAACTGTTGTACCATTTAAGTCCATGCAAACATCTCTATACTGTATTTGCAATGAGTGCATTATGCTGCAGTTTCTGATTTTCATGAGCATCTGGAACCTGACATAGCTCATCTACCTGTCTGCCTCTGGCCGCTGGTCTCAGCATCAACCCCCTCCCTGGCTCAATCAGTCCCCATACCGAATCTGTCACTTCACTACTGCAGCGGATCAGGAAACTGCACTGAGCACGTTTGCTGCAGATGCAGCCTGTAGACGGAGCAAAGTGGAGAGGAGGGGAAAGGGGAGGGGAGAGAACGGCAGAGAGGGAGTCACACAGGACCTGCACACAGCGCTGGGATGCTGTTGCAGCTCTGAGAACAAGGGCTGCATGGGAAGATTTGTCATTGCCAACACAGATGGAGTGTGAAAGGGGAATACAAATGACTGGGATGTCAGACGTCCATCATCAAAGAGGAAACGATTTGTGATAAGGTAAAAAAAGATAAACATTTTAGCAAGATCATAGGGTGATGGATAAAATAGAAGAAAGTCTCTGGAGAAGTACTGATGTATCGAGACCAGTTTTTACATTAATGCATCCTATATTATTAAAATTATATAAAAAAAATAGAATTTTGCAGCTTTCTTGAGGTATTACAGTATATAATGGATAGTTAAATAGAAGGGACTCTTGGACAGCGTAGAGATGTACGCCTTCTACTCCCTGTTAGTCTACATCTTCTACACTGTCTTTAAGAAGGAAGAGGAGGATGAAGCTTTGGAGGGGGCTCATGGATCTTCCTCAGACGTATGTCTAGCCACATCATGTCCAGCCTCTGGGGTCCTCTGTCAGGAATTTTTTTTTTTTTGTCGGGAACATGCATGCGTCATCTACCACCTGACAGTACAAAAAGGCTCCGTCATAAAGCATGTAGAAATTGGTGGTGTCATTGTTCTGCCTTTTGTGTGAATTTTTATGTATACAATGTATAAATATTTTGTCTGTGTATTACCATCTGACCCTAATGTATGTTGCCGTGCTCAGGAACCAGGACCTGTTTCCATGGAAACAGGGAGCAGGAGGAGAAATAGCCACACCTCCAAAATGGGTAAAAAGGCTTGTGCTCGGCTTGGTGAATCCAGTGAGTGTTCAAATAGCTTGTCTTTATAGTCCAACATAAAGGCAGTCATGATTTGACAACATTTATGATATGGATAGTTTCTACTAATTGATTATTTAGTACATACATTCCTTTACTCTTCAATGTTTATGTAATTTGTTGTCATCCAGGCAGTAGCAGTGACAGTGATGAAATGTCTCTGAGTGATGAAGGCGAGGACAATGGCCCAGACATCCCAGCATGCACTCCTCTGGCTGCTTTTCTGTCCTTCAAGCAGGAGGCCGAGAAGAAGAGAGCCTCACAGGTTCAGCTGGAAACAACAGGAAAGGTAGCAAAACTGTGTCATCACCTTGACTGAGCTGCCCCCCAAATAGGAGCTTCTGCGGTGTTAAACTGTGTTTGTATGTGTGCTTCTGTACTGCCCAGTTGACAGAGTCTCCCTTGGTGGCAGTGATGTCCCACTTGCTGAGTTTTCTGGAGCAGTACTCTCACTTCCAGCAGCTGCAGCAGCAGGCCGACCAGTACCGGGTGCAGCTGAAAAGGCACCGCGTTCAGCACCGCCGCCAGATGAAGGCTCTGCGAGCGTCCTACCGCCAACGCCTCAGGGACAAGAGCAGCATCATCAGCAGCCTGGAGGAGACCATCAGCCAGCAACAGACCCCCAGTCCAATGAGCGAGGGTGAGGGAGGAAAAAAGGGATGGGGGGGAGGGTGAAATTAAGGTGGAAGAGGGATGGGTTTACATTTCCATGCGGTGGGTGTATGGATGATGAAAAACAGAGAGAAGTAGAGGTCAAGTGGCTGTTTCAATAACCACACACATAAGTAGATTGGTTGGGGTGAAAAGAGAAGCAGAAAATGGCTCTGCCAACTTAAGGTAGATTTAAATCGATATGAGACTTCAGGTTGGATGAGATCATCTGATGGATGGAGGAAGATGGATTAGGAGGACATTGAATTACAAAAAAGCAAATTTCACTTGCTCGTCATAATAGCTGTACATCCACTGGGTTAAACAATATAGATGAGTGTTTTGTGCTCTCATCTGCAGTTGTGGAAATCCAGTCATTTTCCATTACTGTATAAAAAATGTGAGCGGGATTTGAGAGGAAGTCATCCATTTTTAAGACAGTGTCCTACGTAGTTCACTTCAGGGTCCTATGATGTGGATTTTGGATGATGTGGATGATGTGTTTGTTCATCCTAGATTAGATTTTTTTTTCAACCAGCGAACACAATGTACACTTTTTTATAGAACAATACAGTCATCAGCAGAGGAGCAGGCTGATTAGATTTATGTGCGTGTACACTGCCATTGACCTCAAAGCTTTAGATGTGGGTATCTGCTGTGTTTCAGATTTGACCAGATGGTTCTTTGACCTCGGAGCAGAAGGGTAGCCGTACCAACTGCACTGCCGCTTTTCTGTGCATATGTACAGCATGTTAACAAGCACATGAAGCTGTAGATGGATCAGATTCCTGTCCTGAGGCTGACTGATACAGCCTCAGAGAAATATGTCGATATGAATGAAAATGAGTGTGATAACCAGACTGAGTTTACAAATCTCAGTGTGTAGGCATGTCCAAGCAGAGGACGTCATGCACACTGACTCATTAGTCGCAGGACAAAGATACATGGTTCTGTGGTGACGGTGTTTGGTACTTGGATGGTGACTCTGTGGCTCTCTTTCATGAATAAAACATGGCTAAGAGTGCTGTTATATTCCCTGTGAATGCACTTACAAGGTCTGGCACATGCAAGGTGCCACGTGTACTTGGACTAAAAATAGCCCGGAGTCCATGTCCCAAGTGTTACAAGGCTGTTTGGTTTGTTTGTTTACTGTAATGCAACGTGCAGGCCTAAGTGGAGGAGTGGTGCCTCTTGGATGTGCAGTATTTTCCACCACTGTTGCATTTTGGCTGTGTTGTGTGTTGTCACTTCTATTCTGTATTTAATTTCAATGAATGGCTGGTGCTACATTCAGTGGTCATTCATCAAGAATGTAGCACAGAATCTCAGTTTGTTTTTCAGTTGGAGAAAATACTTTTTTTGTGCATTATTTCAAGCTTCTGTTTTAAAATGGACAAAGCTATCTCAGTGCCTCTGCAGACTTCTCATGTTTCTTGCAGGTACGGTTATTCTAACACCCCTGGTGCACAGCTGTAGCCTCTCCTCCATGTTTTCTTCTTGATTTCCTGGCATCACCAACTCTCCCTGCACCTTTGTGACACAACAAGCCTGACATGGCGTCTTGATATAATTAGCATATGGCCCTGTAATGAAAATCCGAGGTGACAGTGCCTGTTAAATCATTGAGGAGGAAGAAGGGGATTAAAAAGCTGTTGGCCATGCTGCTCAGGTTCCTGATGAACAATGGAGGAGTTTTAGCAGGTTGTTGCATCGTATAAATCCCTCCTTATCACTCCAGGCTGCATGTGAGAAGCTGCAGTAATCCTTTATACGTAGGTCTGCGAAGTTTCCCTGGAGATTTGAGAGTGGAAACGATAATGTTAACTTCACTGCAATGCACGGTGACTACATGGTGTATAAAAGATCTTTAAGTGCATACTTAATGTTCATTAATATTACACACGCGCAAGCTCTCAAGTGTACTGTGGAAATAAGTCATAACTGAAAACTTATAGAAAACAGGTCATAGGAAGTTCAAAGGTTTTTGGGTGGCCTAATATGAATATGGGTCCAAAGATGACAGAATATGATTAAGGTTATTTTTGCTGTTAGTTATGCCGTCAGTACTCAGGCTAATGATGATGATGATGCAGAGGCTGATTATAGTTTTGCATATTTATGTCCCCCAGGTGAGTCCAGCAGTGATGCAGGGACACAAGCTGGGGTTCACCGGCTGGTTGAGTCTCTGTACGGTCTGCAGGGCGAGAGGAGTAAGCTGAGAGGAGAACTTCGTCTGCTGCACTCACAGCTGGAGCAGAAGGAAAGGGACAGACACTCTCGCATACAGGCCTTTCAACAGCAGGTAGGTTGCAGCTGCAAAATTGCCAAATTCTATTTCCATTTAGGAAAGAAATGCTCATTTTCACATTATGATATAAACATGTCTAAATGCAAAAATCTAAACCTTTAACCTTTCTCATTTCTTGCACAGATTGATGAGCTCAAGAGTTGCATAGAAGAGCGCGAGGAGGAGCTGTCAAGACTGAGAACAGCCACCGTAAGCGCTGTGAACTATTGATTTAATCATTTGTCAAGTTTTTGTCACTTTCCACTTAATCAGCAAAACTGCCACAGCTGCCCACATGCACTGAATGAAATGCCATGCTGTAAAAATGCCAGTCAGCATGCCTTGGGAACCTTAATTCTAAATCCATGATGAAAAAACACTCATCTACAAGGCTATACTGTATATATTGTAAAGAAATTCTGGTTTTGATGCATCTCTCATTGTTATGCGGAACCTCATGTTTCATTTCCTCAGGGGGCCACAGACTCAGAGAAGCGGGTTCTATGTCTGTCAGCAGAGAACGAGAGTCTGAAGCAGAACCTGAGCGTTACCCAAGGCCTCCTGCAGCAGCTGTCAACCATCCCCTCCCAGTCCAGCACCATGCTCATCAAGGTGAGACGCACAGCACAGCTGAGAGCTCACTGACCTGCTACCAAGGCAGCCATTAGTAACTGCAAACACAATTCGTTTTTACATTTACTTTGTTGTATGTGCTCTGCTAGGAGAATGAAAACCTGCGCAGCAGAGTGCAGCAGCTGGAGATGTCCCTACAGCAGCGTGCTGAGCAGCTGTCGCAACTGGAGCGACAGAGCGAACAAAGCGAGTGGAGAAGAGGAGAGGAGCTTAGGAAACGAGAGGACCGAGTGAGGGAGCTCCAGCTGGAGTTGGACAGAGAGAGAGGCAAGGAGCCAGTGGTGAAGGTAAATCTTACCTGAGAATGAGATTTATTAACTGGAAACACAACAATGTGTATTATAAAAAGGGAATATTGAACAAAATTGCAACAAAATACACAATGCCTCCTTATTTTTAGTAGAGACCCTACTCAGACGTTTTCTCTCTCTCTCTCTCAGTATGTCACCCAGACTGTGGAGGTGGAATCACCAGCCACATTAAAGCAGCTGACCAAAGCCAGACAGAGGAATGAACTGCTGTCCGATAAACTGTCCAATCAGAATGAGCGGTGCAAACAGCTGGAGGAACACATCAGGAAGTCCGATGAATACAGCTGTAATCTGCAGCACAAGGTAACAAACAGAGGCCATAGAATTGTTGTGAATTTTTATCTCTCACATCTCCTTTGAAGTATGCATACACAGTCATACACCGGTTAAACATGCAGTATAAAACAAGTTATATTTGGGTGAATCCTATGTTTTAGTAAACACCAATTTTTGAACATGTTCCAGGCAGCAACAAGCTGGACATAAATTGTAAGGTGGGCCTTTGATAATAATGCTCCATAATAATGCTACCTATCCGTCAGTACACATATTATTACGTGGCTGCTGGCCACTAAGAGGCAAGGAAACTGGTAACAAATCCCAGATAGTCCTCATGATGCCATCAACTCCGATTTAAAAAAATAAGACAGAATTTGAGAAGTTCAGAGGGGTAAATAAAGCACCCGCTGTTTAGAGAACAGATAACCGGAGAGAGAAAATCAAAGGAAGAAGGAGGAAGTTTCCACAACCCGGATCAATGTCATTGACAGATGGACTCATGACAGAGCTGTGCCTGCACAGATTGGACAAGTCGAGATGACAGATTGCTGTGTTCAACTTTTTACAGATTGCAGCGTATGAGCGAGAAATCAGTAAACTGAGAGAGGAGCTGTTGAAAGAGATTGGCCACTTGGAGGAGAGGAAGGAGGAGGCTGTGAAGGCTGCAGCCACCTGCTCAGCCGAGCACTTTCAGAACCTGCAGGACCAATTTTTCAGTGAGTCGCACCAAATAATCAATCCCCCCAAAAAGAGAAGAAGAAATGTATTTAAAGAGATGGTTCAACATTTTGGGAAATATGCTTATTTCCCAAAATGACAAAGTATTCCTTTAAATATACTTATTGGGATAACCCTCTATTTAACATGGATTTTTATTTTTGCCAGGCTTGCAAAAGCGTCTGACTGCACTCCCTCCGACTTTACGCTCCATGAAAACAGACTACACCAGTCTGAGGAGCCAGGTTCGAAACTTCTCAGACTTTTACGGATCGGCTATCAGTGAAGCAAAAAAACAGGCACGTACATGACGTACATCACCTCATGACTTAGTCCCCTGTATTTAGGGGAGTGATAAATCTGACCAAATCGACAAGCCTAGTAAAGAATGTTTTTGCTGTATTTTTTTCTTTTTCAGATTTCAGCAGCGATCAGTGAGATGTCTGAAGCCAACAAAGATCTCTTGGAGAAATATAGGAAGGAGGTCGCTCTGCGCAGGAAGTACCACGAGCAGCTGGTGGAGCTTAAAGGTATGCAGAGAAGACGAAAAAAATCGATTGTAGCAACTAAAATTAGTGTCATTAACTGGGGCCTCTGGTTTTAAGGCAACATTCGCGTGCTGTGTCGTGTGAAGCCTGTGCTGAAGGAGGACCAGCATGAGGAGGGCCAGTCTGTGGTGGTGACCACGGACCCCAACAACGAGTCCTCGCTCAATGTGCTGAACAAAGGGAAGGGTCGCATCTTCGAACTGGATAAGGTCTTCCAGCCTCAGGCCACACAGGAAGAGGTATGGACATGAAAAAGCATAGGCCTATGCTGGAAATATAATCGTAACAAGAACTCTAACCCTTCGTTTGGTTTTCTTCAGGTCTTTCAGGAGATTGAGCCTCTTGTGACGTCCAGCATCGATGGCTACCATGTCTGCATATTTGCATATGGACAGACTGGCTCTGGAAAAACCTACACAATGGAGGTATACTTTCTAGTTTTACAGCATTATTGGAGCCAAAGAGTGATTATCCATCATGTAGGCTGCAGGCTAAGTATCGTTTGATTTCCAGGGCAGTGTGGAGAACCCAGGCATCAACCAGCGAGCCCTGAAGCATCTCTTCAGTGAGATCGAGGAGAGGAAGGACATGTGGTCTTACACGGTCACCGTCAGCTCTGTGGAGATCTACAACGAGGTGCTAAGGTACAATATGCTGCGCTTCTCTTTAGATACCCTTTTAGTCTATTAAAGGATATCATATAAAAAAGGATAATATATTAGACCTACTACTAGCTACTTGTTTTAATCTTTGCGTTATATTTTGTTTCTCAGGGACCTGCTGAGTAAGGATGGAGAGAAACTGGATATTAAGATCAACCCGGACGGAACAGGACAGCTGCACGTGCCGGGCCTCAGGGTTATCGAAGTTAAGAGCTTTCAGCACATCAAGAAGGTGACACAGTGTGTTTTAAACAATGTGTTCTGATAGGATACTGAATTGCCGTTCACTCTAAGAGTAAATCATTACATTTATGCTTCTTTTGTCCAGATTTTAGCCACAGCCCGAAGGAACAGGATCACTTTCGGCACTCAGATGAACCAGCACAGCTCCCGCTCCCACGCTCTGCTCTGCATCACCGTTCAGGGCACTGACCTCGCCACCGGGTCCAAAACCACCGGTAGGTCACCCATGCATTTCTCCTCCTACAGGGAAAAGTGTTTGAAAGGCTCCTTATTAATATTTGCTATAAATCTTGGCAATCATCGTTGAATCCTTCCGTTTTATTAAATCTGAATGCAGTCTGGCTACTACATAATGCTGGATCAAAAACAATACTGTCATTGTGAATATCTGCGTTTATTGAGCAGTAGAAAAGATGGGAAAGAGACTAAAGAGAAAAAGCACAAAAGAGAGGCTTCTGATCAGGATTCAGTCAGACACATTTGGGTCCAGAGGTCAGTGTCTTCATCGTTTCACCTTTACTCTGAATTCACTTTTCTTTCCTCAGGCAAGTTGAACCTGGTGGACCTGGCTGGCTCGGAGAGGGTATGGAAGTCTGGTGCAGAGGGAGAGAGGCTGAAAGAGGCCCAGAATATCAACCGCTCCCTGCTGTCACTGGGAGATGTAATTCAGGCACTGAGAGCTCGGCAGACTCATATCCCTTTCAGGAACTCCCGCCTTACGTACTTATTACAAGACTCCCTGGGCAAAGGCAGCAAGACCGTCATGGTGGTGCAGGTGAGATTAATGCTCCAAATTCTTCTCCAGACTTTCAGCCTTAGAAGTATGATATATTTGCAGTAAATTACATTTTAAGCTGTTGTTGTTGCTTGTTATGAGCCTTGTTTTGTTTCAACTGTTTCTACAAAAGGTATCTGCTCTGGAGAGTAATGTGGGAGAGACATTGTGCTCACTGAAGTTTGCCCAGAGGGTTTGCAAGGTGGAACTGGGTCCTGCAGCCAGGAAGATTGAATCTGGTGGAGGACATTACGACTGACAGCCTTGAATCAGCCACTTCCTGTTCCCAGTGATCACCAGGAAGCCATGAATGCACCAGTCTTTAGATTATCACCCACCCAACCAACACGCAACAGTATCAACAAGATGAACAGCAATCCTGCTCAAGGGCTAAATCTGTGGAGGTCTGTGTGGCACCTGAACGCCAACCTTTGAGGTTAGGTATCGAGGCCTCCTCTTTGCCATTCTGACAAGTGATAACCCATTACCATTAGCTAATCTGCATGCAGGAGTATGTATTCTTCCACTCTAAATGCCAGAACAACCTCTGACTACAGTTTCCTTTTATTAAATACTAAAATCCAGGATTTATCTTATCAGCTTTTCTCGCTGATCACAGTATTTAGAGCATCACGTTTAAACAGGTTCAACCAGCTTCCAGAGCAACAATATCAACACTTCCGTTTTTGCAGTATTAACCATCTTGTTATAAATGTCTGTAGTTTGTGAGCTTCATCTCCAATGTTGTATATTTTGGAAGATTGTAGTATGTAGGAGAAGCTGTTTTGTTGTAAAGGTATGGCTATATATCATTTCAGCAACACTTAAGTCACATATTAAGTGTAGTTTTTGTGAATTATTTGTTATTTTTCCAGAAAAGCTTTTTTTCGTTTCTCTTTTCGCCTTCTGAGAACGGAGGAAAGTGGTTGGCAGGTGGCCTTGTATTAAGAGTGGTTATATAATGAACTGTGCAATACTCTCCTTATTAAGGAGACAGTCTGGGCCTATTTGGACAGAAGATGCACTTTATTGTGGAATAATGGAGCATTTAAGTTCAGAACAGGTATTTAGGTGCTTGCAATATATATCACTAGTATGTCATACCAAAAACAGCATATGGTTATCTGTTCATCATTGTTCCTCTATTTATCACCCATTGGATCAAAGCTACATTGATTCAAAAGTAGCAAGTCATTAATGTTGCAGTAACTATCATGAGTACATAGGGGTCAATTGATTATGACTAGAGAGTGAATTTTCAGATTTTCTGAATAAATGTGATGTATTTAAAAAGTGTTTTGTCTTATTGGATGCTCCGCGGCAAAACAATTAAATAATTAGGCGTGACACATAACAGCAACAGCTATCCCTTGAACATCTCTGGATGTAGGAGGCCATTTTTGCCAATCAAATGGGTGGACTGCTTTATGAAAATACTTATGTTTTTTAATTCATTACTTCATTATTTTATGTTTTTGTGTCACTGTGATGAAGTATTTCTTTCCATACTCTACTATTTTACAATATATATCTATATCAAGATATATTACATATGCCGTGATAGAGGATTTTATCCAAATCGGACACCCCTACTTTCAAAATAAAGGCAAAATTCATGAATATAATCAGGCTTTTGAAAAATTGACATTATTTTACTTGAAAATATAAAATATTACAACAAAATATTGATGTTACAGATTGTACTACTACATATTCATTTGTAATAATACAATGATGCAAGGCAGGACTCACAAAGGGAATATAAAGACCTGACAGAAAACATTTTACTCCCTGCGGCGATGAAAGTAGCCGTCTCTTTGAGCACAACACATATGTGACAGTACAGTCCCAGTAAAACGAGGCCATCCCTCTGTAGGGATGTATCTGTTGGCATTTAGTCCGAGTCTCCCTCCTCCAGTCCTACTGCCCCCACCGCTCCGGCCAACTCCTCCTCACTGCCTCGGAGACGATCCCCTGGACGCACAAACACGGACGGTCAATCTGATTCATTCATTCCTTTTCATTCATTCATTGCATCCTTCAAACACAAGTTACATTTATGTGTAGCTCCTGTGCATGGGCCATAACTCCAGTTAAGGTCTTATTCAGGTTGAGCATACAACATTGACACTCTGAAACTAAGCATCCCTTCTCTCCAACAGACAGTACGCTGCTGGCTGGCTGCAGTTACTCCCAACACAGAGCAAAATAAACAATGCTCTTCACAATAATAGTAAATACAGCCCACTGCCATGTTTTAATTTATCAAAATGTAGCTGCTGTAACCAAACGAAAAAGGAGTGACTGTTTATGTTTATATACCATTGTAAACTGACATTAGCTGGGTTATTGTGAGTATACATGTTAACACAACACATGGCTACCTGTACTCTCAATGTCACGCATTAAAACAAGGGGAAAACCATTTACATTTAAACCGTTTTGTGTTCACCATGAAAGCTCATGCCTATTATTAGAATGTGGACCACACATCAGTGGAGGAATCACACCATTGATGTTATTAGATGGCTTCAAGCCTCTGGAGTCTGGAAACCACAAAGCAATTAGCCTAATAATCCCCACCTATCTCAGACATCCTGGTCTCTGTGGTGTCAGAAAAAAAAAAGATTCAGTGATAAAACACAAAAACATGAAATAGGGAATACTAACGGATGAGCTCGGCGATGGCTCTCTGTGTTCTCCTCTCCAACTTCTCCAGTTTCTTTGCCACATCACGCTTTAGATCCCTAGATTCATAATCACAATAAAAAGACGATGTCAGAAACAAGTTATTAATTATATTATGATTTTATTAACCATATTTTTCAGAAAGGTCTTACCAATCTGGTTTTCTTGGGGCGAGGTTGGCCAAATCCTGAGGAAAGAAAACAGATGAATATGGCAACTACAACAACTACTATACTTCAACAAAGGACATCACATTTGGAAAGAAAGGGAGTACTCACCACTTCTTCAATGATGGGCTCTGGATTAGCTGCCTCTAACTGGTCTTTTACTTTATCCTCCACTGCAAACAAAGAATATTTATCATCAGTCATAAATGATATGTAATAATAGCAGCAGGAGTCTGTAATATTCAATGGGCGCCGTTCAGTAGCTGACCATGTATAGCACATTCCTAGAGGAAATGTGATATTAACAGTACTTTAACAGTAAGGTAACTTCAAAATGATTTGAAGTTATTGTTTCTTCAAAGCTTGTTTATGAAGAGTTCTCACCTGATGCAGGTTTGGCTTTGGGCACCTGCCTTCCCTTGAGCTCTTCATCCTCTGGAGTGTAATTCCTCAGCTTCAGCTCTCTGAGGACAGAAATCACGATGCATTATATCACTCAACAATGCACTCTCACTCTTTTCCCCACACTCTTGTGACCGTCCAGAAGGTGGCGGTGTGGGCAAATATATCCCACCAGAGATTAAGGAGCATAAAGGACCATCTGCAAACCCCACACAGCTGCACATCTAACGTCTAGTAGAGGTCGGGTATAATGTCCCTCTTTATTCCTATGAACACGTCTGATTAACATGTTCCACCTGCTCCTGGGCACAGACTTGCAGAGAGCAGCAAACAGCTGAGGAATGCTGTCCTTGATGTTGAATTACGCAGTCTTTCATCACATCTCTGCACAGAGGAATTCTTGGCAAGCTTAGCTGACATCTCTGCAGATTATACAGAAAGTCCAGAGGCAGAGGTAAACTATTGTCTGACCGAGCACGGACCAAGAGAGTTATCAGCTGCTCCGAGCTTAACATGGATTCGTGACGAGGCTCGAGAGGGTACACTCTTGATACATTCATCACACCACTGCTGACAACCGACAGAATGATGCCTTGTATGGGTATGGGCAGGAATGCTAGTCATGTTCTGCCTTTGGCTGCCTTAGGGCCCCTCTTCTGTCTCTATGGCTCCTGAATCTCTTCTAACAAGGAATATGTCTTCTATCCATCTCATCCTTAAATAGAATACTCATGCCAATCATATTACAGTCACAATAAATCAAATAATAAAATGTGTTTTTTAGTTTTTTTTAAACAATGTATTGCAGTTATTTGAAGTAAAACACAATCTTAATTATATATCAAGGGTTAAAGGACTTATGTCTCAGCAGGATTTGGAAAAACTTGTCCATGCTTTTATCTTCAGTAGACTTGACTACTGTAACGGTGTCTTTACAGGTCTCCCTAAAAAAATCAATCAGACAGCTGCAGCTGATTCAGAACGCTGCTGCCCGAGTCCTCACTAAAACCAAGAAAGTGGATCAAATCACTCCAGTACTGAAGTCTTTACACTGGCTTCCAGTGCCTCAAAGAATTGATTTCAAAATACTTTTGCTGGTTTATAAATCACTAAATGGTTTAGGGCCAAAATACATTTCTGATCTGCTACTACACTATGACCCACCCAGACCTCTCAGGTCGTCTGGGACAGGTCTACTTGTTGTCCCCAGAGTCAGAACTAAACAGGGGGAAGCAGCGTTCAGTTTTTATGCTCCACATATCTGGAACAAACTCCCAGAAAACTGCAGGTCTGCTGCAACTCTCACTTCTTTTAAATCCAGGCTGAAGACCTATCTTTTTAATGTTGCCTTTCTTTAAATAATCTATTTTTAACTGCTCTTTCTTTAAAATTCTTATACTGCACTGTACATTTTATTGTTGTCTTTTAATGCTTTGAAATAGTTTATTTTTTTCTAACTGTTTTTTAATGTTTCATGTAAAGCACTTTGAATTGCCTTGTTGCTGAAATGTGCTATACAAATAAAGCTGCCTTGCCTTGCCTTACATTACCTTAATTAGAGGTGTGAATCTTCACTGATCTCCCGATTCGATTTGATTACGATTATCATGTCAGCGATTCAATTCGATTCGATATCTCGATGCATCACAATGCGTCAAATACATTTTTCTATTAAAGCCATGTAGGATATTTAATTCATAGCTTTTCAAACTTCAAAAACAAAAACATTCTGCAGTGCTCTAATACTACATCAATTGGATACATAAAACTACAGCACTGAGCACATGGCACTTCCTGAATGTGCAAAACATACCAGAATATGTAAACAGAAATGTTGTTAGGCCTACATTAAATTGTAAACAGAAATAATCGATTATGAGCCGGCCGATTATCGATGCAGCATCGTCCATGTCCACGATTCGATGCATTGATAATTTGATTAATTTCAACACCTCTAATCTTAATATACATATGCCATGAATTGAGTCTATATAACTACAATAAAATGAATTAAATAAAACTGAAGTAAACTACATGACTAAGCTCCACAGTTACAAAGTGTTACAAAGTCCAGATGCCCTGACAGCCTGTTTCTTATCTTAGAGTTTGGAGTAGCCAGAAGGCATCTGTTCAACTACAGGCCATCATTTATCAGCCTTCAATAGATCATGTTGTGATGAAATAAAACTTTTTATCGAAAAAAGGATAGCACAATGTGTCATGGAATCAACAAATTGAAAAAAAGATCGTCCTTCAGGAAGCATGGACGCACTCAACAAAATCTTAGACCACTTAAAGATGGTGCTGGATGAAAAAGTAAACAAAAAAGGACAAATGGTCCTCTGGGGAGCAACTTGTGTTGCAAACTCCATGACAATGTGTTCATTCGATTTTGACATTTTTGTGTAGAAATTGTGGCATGAAAAGGAAGGTCAAAGCAAAGGGTCTCCATAACATTGTCATATTTCAGCTGAGGACTGTGAATATTACAGAAAATGCAATGGGATATTGTGGCATACTTTTTTAGGATCCCTTGTCATGAAAAAGTAGTGGTAGTCGAAATAAATGTTTGACCCGGTGGCGACCATTAGTATCCAAACTGAATATCACGCCATCTCAGCTGGTAAATGTCAAGATATTTTGTTGTAGGCCAAAGAACAGATTGGAAGACAGGGACTGAAAAACATTCCACCACTAGCAGGACAAAGAAAAAAACAGGATATACAGACTGTACTTGTAAATACACGGCTTTCTTTCTTAACCATCTCTTAGTTCAAAGCGTCCAAACCTTTACAGTGTGTTTACACGTATCCACTTCAAGCGCACTGTGGCATCAAAGAGAGCCAGTGATAAATGCAGAGCACTGACCCAAGTGTGTCTATTTTTCTTAAATGTTTAGAGTGAACCGTGGCTGAGGAGGTGCAGCAAAGTGTTCAAATGTTTACACTGATATCAAGCTACCTGCTCCATTCACCAGAGCAAAAATAGCTCCAGACAACAACCAGCCTTTTCATTATACATGAGCCACGGAGATTGTTATGGCTAACATAATGAGTCATATCAATATTTTAGAGGCTTTTAAACTTCCTTGAATCGTATTTGCTTTTTTAAAATAATTAAACTCTAATTACCTATCTGTTTTAAAAGGAAAACAGCAGCCCTTACAACACCTAACAAGATATGACACGAAAAGAATGTTGCCGTTTCTGCCTTTTGTGAAATAGGCTTGGAGGAATGTACGATAACACACAAACTACTGTTTTCTTGTGGATTATTCATTTCAGTAGCAATAACTAAGTAAAGAAATGTTGACTGTTGTGTTCTTTCATGCTTGGCTTTGGCAATTTGATCTCCCATGAAATTTTAATACTTATTACAAGATACATTACACTCATACCCTGCTACAAATGTGTTCCTTGATTTAGCAAAACACAGATTAAAAACACCCAGAGTACATTCAACACTACACGTCTCTTCACTGACAAATGTCTCAGTTAAGCATTTAAAGTGCAGCTATTTTCATCCTCATGAGAGAGATCTGTCCTGTTGGACTGGAGGAAATACAGCTCAGTCACTCCCTCAGTGCTGTCTGTGCAGTCATTAAATATAAACAATGGAAAAAAGGTCCTGTAGGACAGGAAAGATGGCTGCTCCTTGCTACCGTCTAACACACAAAGTTGAGTAAACTGCAGGATATTTGAGCAGCTTATAGCACGAGGCTGTGATCCAGCCCAGTGTAAACACTGCATCTCATGACCAGGGGGCTGTTTCACAAAACCTAGATAGCGGATTAAGCTGGGATTTTCCAGGTTGCCTGGCTGAATTTAGCTGTGACTTGGTTTTCATGAAAACAGTGGCACATAAATTACCATGCAGATTTATTCTGTGCAGCTAGCCTGCTCCAGACCAGGCTAACAGCCAGGCTTGATTACTCGTCGTGGTGCCTTTTCTGTTCAGTCAGCAGTCACTCCGATGTAAATCATGACATGCATTTCTTGTGTGAAAAATATGATTCACAAAAAACAACAAACAGCCATGTTTGTGTGTGGTGTGATGAACCCACCTGTGCTTTTCTTCAGTAGTCTCCTCTAGTGAAGCTTTTTTGTTCTCTGGCTCCCCATCTTCTTGCTCTCGCCCCTGTTAAAATAGCATGATTAAAATAACATACAGTATTCTCAACATCAATCTTTTGTCAGTGGACTGGCTAGAATTAGCATAGATTAACACTGTATTCTGCCTTTAAAGTGCTTATATTATGCTTTTTGGCTTTTTCCCCTTTACTTTATTGTTATACATCTTTTATGTGCACGTTATAGGTTTACAAAGTGAAAAAGCCCAAAGTCCTCCCCAAAGGGACTTACCATCTCCAACACAACAGAAAACACTGTACACAAACTGCTCTAGTCCAGCCTTTACTTCCGTGACAAACGTGCATCACTTTGTAACACAAGTTATAATGCTCGCCTAGCTGCTAGCGTGGGACACCCTCATACTCTGCTTCTGACTGGGTAGTAGTCCTTACCTAGGTACTGCGCATGTGCGACTCCCAACAAAGACTGAACAGAAGTGTGATGCCTCACTCTGGGCCTAATTTACTAACACTAGCGCAGTTTGCGCTGCGTCTGTTTATGCGAGTTCGGTAATAGCGCACGCTATGCTTCCACATTTTGCGTAGTATTTATCAACCCTGACACCCATCAGGCAATCAGCGTCTTTCTCCGCCCACTAGACCGTAAATTGCGCTGTAGCAAAGCGGTACTTGTGCTATGATACGGCTGAGTGCAGACTGCGATATTCCCACTGCTGATGCTATGACTGTTTGAAATGATCCTGATGCCAATATTTGTAATGTAGCGAGGAGTTTAACAACTGCTGGAATGGGATGTGAACGCAGAGTGGCAGATTCAATTTCATCTTTGATTTCTTCCAGTAACTCTAATATTGCATGGCTGCTTGATCTGTAACGCTAAATTATGTTGTGTTCACTGACAAAGTGTGATTCTTGTGTTAAAAATATTTTCAGCCTCGCCTATGTCTTCGTCTTGCTCAAATTACTGTTGCCATTTCACCAGCGGCATATAAAGGTCTACGAGGAAACTCGATTGCGGCTGGTTTAGACCTGCTTTTAAGAGGCGGAGAATTTCCCCCGCAGAATAGAGGGTTCTTACTGACAGTCTTTGTAAATACCACGGAATATATAATTAGGTGCGCACTTTTGGCTTATCCTCCCACCTTTTTGGGTGGAACTCCCACTTTCCCCCACGACCTTCCCACGAACGCATATTGAAAGCGCAACTTGTCTCTTCTCGCTCATGTGGCAGACAATCTGCGATTTTACCCAAGTGCGCCCTGTTTGTAAATAGCCCACATCGGTTACGTCCGTCTTTGCGACCAATTAGCGCCTGGAAACAGGCGCCAACGGCTTGATAAATCTAGCTCTCTGTATCTAAAACAGAGAGCTCAACACACGGAGAAAAGAGGAGCTCCAGCAATGTGCAGCACAACAAAAATATGGTGTTTTTTGAAAATTAAACCATGTAAACCTTTTTCTGATATAACCTCTAAATACAATTATGAATCTGAAAATGAGCATAATATGAGCACTTTAAGAATCACCAAATTATTAAATAAATACTGACAATACAAACGATGACCCCTAAATACGATCTTAAAAAATTAAGCTATGGATCAGCCCATTTCAGAGCTCTGGCACAGTAAAGATACATACCAAAATTGAAAAATGGGCCTAATAAATGGCATGCTCCTTACAGTTTTTTTCGATTGCTAAATGACAGTGGGCACAACTGGAGTCACATGTGCAAAACTCTAACTACAGTCAGCATTACCAACAGTCACCTGAGCTAAACAGTTCACATCACCTGCAAAACTCATTCAAAGCAACACAACTCTTCACACACGTCTCAAAACAGGCTCAGTGCAGCCAAACACTATGAACAATCCTCACTGAGAACACACACACACACACACACACACACACACACACACACACACACACACACACACACACACACACACACACACACACACACACACACACACACACACACACACACACACACACACACACACACACACACACACACACACACACACACACACACACACACAAACTTTCTTTACAGTTTGAACAATTTGAGTGACTTGACAATACTCAATAGTTTATTAAAGGAAAATATATAGATTGTATAATATACCAATTTTTACGTAAGGTAAACAAGAAGGAATGAAAATCAGCAGTTTTCTTCAATATAGTATTTTGTCTCTAGTAATTTATGGAATTACTGGGGAAAAAAAACTAAAAAGGTATGTAACAGTACCAAAGAATAGTGTGACTAATTCTGCCTCTCTCCAGCATCATGGGGCAAGTTTTATTCATCACATTGGATGTCTGCATCATCTCTAAATACAAATGAATGTGGTGTTTCCATTGTTGCCACCTCCATTACTTTCTGAAAAACAGTAAGAACGCAGTTTTACTATTGTAAAGATATAGTGTTTTTCTTTTCTTTTTTTATAGCTCTGTACACAACCTCAGACATCTTACCTGGACATGTTGGTATCTTTGCTCTTTTACCTGTTTCTCTCAAACGGTACAGTGTATAATTGTTTCATTCTTATTTGGTGTTTGTATACAAAAAAAGGCTTTCTGAGCTTTCTCTATATAAATATCGTATACAGTGGGGAGAACAAGTATTTGATCACCTACCAACCAGTAAGAATTCCGTCTCTCACAGACCTGTTAGTTTTTCTTTAAGAAGCCCTCCTGTTCTCCACTCATTACCTGTATTAACTGCACCTGTTTGAACTCGTTACCTGTATAAAAGACACCTGTCCACACACTCAAACAGACTCCAACCTCTCCACAATGGCCAAGACCAGAGAGCTGTGTAAGGACATCAGGGATAAAATTGTAGACCTGCACAAGGCTGGGATGGGCCACAGGACAATAGGCAAGCAGCTTGGAGAGAAGGCAACAACTGTTGGCGCAATTATTAGAAAATGGAAGAAGTTCAAGATGACTCCATGCAAGATCTCACCTCGTGGGGCATCAATGATCATGAGGAAGGTGAGGGATCAGCCCAGAACTACACGGCAGGACCTGGTCAATGACCTGAAGAGAGCTGGGACCACAGCCTCAAAGAAAACCATTAGTAACACACTACGCCATCATGGATTAAAATCCTGCAGCGCACGCAAGGTCCCCCTGCTCAAGCCAGCGCATGTCCAGGCCTGTCTGAAGTTTGCCAATGACCATCTGGATGATCCAGAGGAGGAATGGGAGAAGGTCAATGTGGTCTGATGAGACAAAAATAGAGCTTTTTGGTCTAAACTCCACTCGCTGTGTTTGGAGGAAGAAGAAGGATGAGTACAACCCCAAGAACACCATCCCAACCGTGAAGCATGAAGGTGGAAACGTCATACTTTGTGGATGCTTTTCTGCAAAGGCGACAGGACGACTGCACCGTAATGAGGGGAGGATGAATGGGGCCATGTATCGCGAGATCTTGGCCAACAATCTCCTTCCCTCAGTGAGAGCATTGAAGATGGGTCGTGGCTGGGTCAGCATGACAACGACCCGAAACACACAGCCAGGGCAACTAAGAAGTGGCTCCGTAAGAAGCATCTCAAGGTCCTGGAGTGGCCTAGCCAGTCTCCAGATCTGAACCAAATAGAAAATCTTTGGAGGGAGCTGAAAGTCCGTATTGCCCAGCGACAGCCCCAAAACCTGAAGGTTCTGGAGAAGGTCTGTATGGAGTGGACCAAAATCCCTGCTGCAGTGTGTGCAAACCTGGTCAAGAACTACAGGAAACATATGATCTCTGTAATTGCAAACAAAGGTTTCTGTACCAAATATTAAGTTTTGCTTTTCTGATGTATCAAATACTTATGTCATGCAATAAAATGCAAATTAATTACTTAAAAATCATACAATGTGATTTTCTGGATTTTTGTTTTAGATTCTGTCACTCACAGTTGAAGAGTACCTATGATAAAAATTAGACTTCTACATGCTTTGTAAGTGGGGAAAACCTGCAAAATCGGCAGTGTATCAAATACTTGTTCTCCCCACTGTATGTTCACTAACTAGTCTAAAACAAGACCCCTGCTTAGGCTTTCAGCTAAAATTGCAGTGTGTAGAATTTTGAAAAACTAACGAGAGTTTGGTCCACATAAACGGCTGCTGTGCAGACTGTAGTTAGAGTTTTGCACATGTGACTCGAGTTGTGCCCACTGTCGTTTAGCAATCGGAAAAAAAAACTAAACAACCACAGCAAGACAGACTGTGGCCTATACTAAACTATCAATGATGAAATCGGCTTGGGGAAATGCAGGAAAAAAATTATATTGACCCTAAGTGAAAAGACATTGAACCCCTCCCATCTTTCATTTTCCTGAAGAGGTTTCCTGTCCACCTCCTAGAACAATTCAGGGGAATGACTCATTCTTGAAGTGTAGTACAAAAAGGAAAACAACCCCAGGCTTCAGGAATGTCAACAGCCATTTATAAAACATTGCTAGTCAAGCCAGTGTTCCTCTGCTAAACAGCAGCTTAGTGAAACACATTCTGGTCAAACTGCCAAAACAGTGGCTTGCACATTAAACAGGGTTTCCTGTTGCAAGAAGAATTCATATCCAGAACCGAAAAATTGTCATAGCGGAGCAGAATAACTGTGTAATGTTTAAATGGTTTAAAACAGACAGCAGCCCACTGAGAAACAACTAAAACTCTGGTGCAACAACCTGCTCTCAGTCCAGTGTAATACATGAGTCAAGACCAAAGGTGTGTGTTGATGACATTTTGATAGTACAATTATTACGGGAAAGATTTGCTCAGCATACAATCTCATCTTGATAATAACTGATAACTTACAATTCTCAAACACTTCTTTAATTTCACTCTACAGCGTGTGTAGTGACTGCTGAGATGTGCTGTTATTTTGTTGTTTTGCTGTTTGGTTGCCACTTTAAAATGTTTTATTCACAGATTATACAGATACCGTTTTTCATCTGCACCGTTCATACAACGTAGACATCTCTCCGTACTTCATTAAAGTCCTCTTTTACAGCAGTGAAGTTTATTTTATTTTTTTTCCTTTCTTTTGACTAAGGTTCCTCCATCTTCCACCACTTATAAGCCTGCATTCACACTGACTGCGTCAAAAACGCAGGTCTGCCCATTCTGGGGCTAGTGCGTTTAGGCTGTGGCAGTGGGTGCTGCGGGGGGGAGCCGAAAAAAAAAAGCAGCGGCCTGTGGCAAAAAGTTGAGACCGAGTGAACTTTTGGAGAAACACAAACCGGCACCACGCTGCCGTGGCCAATCATGTAACCAGCGTTCAAACTCGTCGTTCCGTTTTGAGGCGGTGTGAGAGTCCAGCACAGTAAACAGGAAACATCACTGACTCTATTGCTGCCACAAGAAAGTTTTAAAACACTGGAGGGTAAAAAACAAAACACAAGCACTTAACTTCCCAGGAGTTTGTGTAACAACAGATCACCGTTTCCTGCAACAACAAAGCACAGTTGCTCCGTGTCTTTTCTTTCATCTTCTCCGTGAAATAAAGCCGCCTTCAAGTAAATAACACAACAGGACGTCACACAAATAGGCCATTTCAGTGACACTCCCACTGCCACACAACCCTGCAGCAAATTGCCGGATCCCCTTTTGCTAGTGTGAACGTGCCCCAAGTGTGTTTTTACTGCCACAACAAGAAATGTTGACTGCATGATGATGACCATTTTCCTTTCTTTGAAAAAGCTGAACAAAAATAGATAATATCAGACCGGGTTCACTCACACTGTGGCACTGGTATCAAATGTATGTCACCTCATCCATGACTGTAGTCGGGTTGAAGTAAAAGAAAAACATCTCACAACGGCCTTAATGCAATACATTTTCACAAGTTGCAAAATAGGCTTAGATGTTATAATCTTCAGAAACTGCCAGATAAGTTGAAATTTACTAATTCCCCAATTTCCCAATCTGAAAAATGTCTCTCTGTGTTCCTTTATGATCCAAGACCTTTACGACCAGTTGCAGCCCTATATCTTGTGTATATCAGAGTAACTGTGCTTTTGTAATTAAATACTGAACAACAGACACCTTTTCTTTTAAATCAAATGATTACTATCACTTTAAGGCAGCAGTGATCCTTCCATAAAGGGAGGATCAGAGCTCTCTTCCCTGCATCAGCATGTCATTCTATCCTGTACCTCTGCTTGTCAGCAACATATTGAGGTCCTATCTGTTAAATACATTGCTGAACATCAACTTAAAAACAAAAGCTGCTTCAGCTCTGGTTTTACCAGTTTATTATATGCCTTGTTAAGAGGCTTGTTTGAACCATAGACTGTACAATGTGACTTTAGTTTGTGTAACGTTATAGTATATCACAACGGATCTATAAGCTAATTGTTTGTGCCAATTTACTGATGTCGCAGCTGATCACTTTGGGTGAAGCTGGTCATTTCAGCCAGATGTGTGTATTCCATTTGCAGTTCAAAACATCGTCATAGTTCTCATTAATTTGTATTAACTAAGATTTAGCTAATATATTATTAATTTTGATACATTCACTTTGGTATTGTCTCTGAGAAAAAAAAAGTCCAAACAAGTTAGCTTCGGAGATTAGCTGCATAAGCAAACCAGATAAGCTACAAATGCAATGTAACAATTAAATATAGAACTTAACTAGATCTGAATTAAATAGGTAAACCTAAAATAACCTAACAGCACAACAACAAAGCCCCGAGCCAAAGTTATGGTTAATTTGCTAACTACATAGATATGCTAACGTTAGCTACAAGCTAAGTCGGCTAATGTTACCTCACTAACAAAAAGAAGCAGCTGGCTATGATGCATTTGTCAGAAACCAGACATCACAAGACAAGACACTTACATAAAGTTGTTTTTCTCGTATTGCTTTTAGCCTCTCCTTTCTCTTCAGGGCCTGCTCCTGTAGTGACCCAACATTTCGCTCCATGTTTTTGTCTCTGCACACTGCTCAATGCTCTCTGAAATCTATTACTGATCCTAACTGAGGATGTAAAATCGACCGTCGAGTCAATCGATTGCAGTGGCCTATCAGATCATGTGATATTGTTATGTTTCGTTGAAACATTTCCTCAAAACCATTGAATGAGATTGATTAAATTTGAAGCATTCATATTTCAAAATCAAATTTTAACTTAGGATAATGAGATTTTTCACATTTTAAACAGCACAGCTTTTGTTGGGGTCAGATGTATTGGCACATAGAGTAGGCCTACTTTAATTGATTTAACTCTCAGTAGCTCTAGGTTATTTTTTGGATAGTATTTAAACATACGTATGGACTATTAGCAGACCTATACATTAAGGGGAATACAAAGGACAGCCTGGCACACTGTCCCGCATGTTGATGGTCACACTGTCAGGTCCTGGTTAGGAATGTAGGCCATCACCATGGTAATACAGCTGCCTCAAGCTTCACTGTGTCCATCCTCCTCATGACCAAGTGTATGACAACACAAACTTGGTTGTGTTAAAGGTGCTAAAAAGGTTAAATATAATAACACTAATAAATCAACTAACTACCCATTTGAAATACATTGTTGTGGTCCATCAAGAGACAAATTAACTCCTGTTATACCAAAGCAGATAGGAAAAAGTTGTCTGTAAACTATCAACTCAATACAACAGACACACCACAGAAAAGGTGCATTTTCTCATACTCTACAAGGTGTTTTACATACAAAAACCATATGCTAAACATGTAAAAAATATGATAAAACCGTTACATATAATACTTACTTTATATATATAATACTTTGTTAGACTCACTAAAAATCACCCAACTGCATGCAATAAACCTGACTCCTCTTGCAAGAAGTGTCAAGAACAAAGTTATTTCAGTAGGCCTATGTCTTATATCATTAGCCATTTTTTAGGGAATTGACATGTATGTGAAGTGTCTCATTTTCATGATAAGTAAGCTGTTGCCAGACTTCCTTTTCAGGGAGAGACGAAAGGACCATTTTTCAAAATGAGCACTTCTAATTTTGACAACTGTGTAGCCATACATTTCTGCTGCACATAATTCAACACTTTTACTAGAGTAATAGTTTGAATATATTCCTATATTTTACTTTTAGTATCAATCAATTGTAATAATATAGTCTCTCCATTGCTAACATGATTATGTGTCTTCATCAGGAATATGATAAAAGTATGTGCAATAATTATTATTAGCCTACAGCCTACTACTTCCTGCAGGAACCATTGTTGAACCAGCTGTAAGAGTCTGAAGTTCAGTCCTGTGTGTTTGTGTGTCTTTATGTTATCAGAATGTTGCTTTGCAGCTTCATCCTCAGTCTATTGAACTTGCACAACAAATTTGCACAACAAATTCTTTTGTATCAAAACATGTGATGTCATAGGCTGCCCATTCTGTTGCAAATGCTGCAACATTTTATCAACTTCCCTTTGTCAGTCAGTAAGAGTAGTCCTGGAGAAGCTGTGTGTGTGTGTGTGTGTGTGTGTGTGTGTGTGTGTGTGTGTGTGTGTGTGTGTGTGTGTGTGTGTGTGTGTGTGTGTGTGTGTGTGTGTGTGTGTGTGTGTCTCTTTAAGAATATCAGCCTACCTGTGAGCAGTCAACTCATGTCTTGTTAATAGAGTCAGACACTAGTTGCTGATAACATGGTGCTGCTCATCACAGATAACACAGGACTGTACACCTTCAGGCTGACCAAATCCTCATGAACAGCGCAGTCATTTCTTGGTCTTGAGCAAATGGCATCTGTCGCTTCCGTGGGAACTCTCCCCAATAGGAATCACACAGCAACAAGCTCGCTCTAAACGCGGACATGGGTGTTCCTGCTCCAGACATGCATTTCCACGCATTTTTGTTCCTGGTTTTATAATTTAGACAACAATCGCACCGTGGCGATGCTGTGCTTTTTCATGCCACTGTGATAACTTTGCGTGTTGACACAGAAATCACTTTTGCGTGGATTATTGTGGTCGAATTTGCAGGAATGGTTCTTAGGAGCGTGCCGCGTCCTCCTGCCTTTACGAAACAACTTCAAAAAGCCCTGGCTTTGACCATGCTTACCAGTATATGATTTATTTAAAAACAGGATTATGAGCAACCACAAGTGCGGCGGTATGGCATCGAAGGAAAGGCTGTATGAGCTGTGGATGTTATTTTACACAAAGGTGAGTGCAAGTCCGGAAGACCTGACTGTGACACCTGTTGCACAGGTCCTCTGCCTGAAGTTTATAACATGACCCGATAAACATGACCATAGTGTGTGTGTGTGTGTGTGTGTGTGTGTGTGTGTGTGTGTGTGTGTGTGTGTGTGTGTGTGTGTGTGGGGTCTGTACTGCAGCCGTGCTATGTATTATCAGGTCTCTGTCATTTGTTGTAAACGGTTACATGAGGAAGTCGTTTTTTGTGCCTATTTGTACAGCAGCTGTTTATTTACCAAGTGGTGGTGGCTGTCCTCTGCATAGGCTACTAGAACTAGTATATCGTGTCACATGACTGTGTCACTAAGCCATTTAAGCTATTGAAAGCAGTAAGTAATCGTGGTATTTGAAACAGAGTAACCCACTAAATGAAGCGTGTTTTTGATCCTGTACCTGCGACGCAGGTGTCACTAGGCTACTTCCTGTTCCTGTTCTTTCCTGTGTCTCTTCCTCACTTAAGCATGTCACATTTAAACCATAATAGGATTCATTGATGGAGCCGGTTTTATTGTTCACGGAAATATTCTCACTTATTATGGAACATATATTTTTGACTTGGTCCCAGATGCACAATGCCTTACTCTATAGTTCAAATATTAAAGAAAGAAACAAGAAACAATATTGGTGTAAAAACTAGTTTGGCTATATCGTACATTTTGTGTTTTGTGTAGCCTAATATTTTGATCTCAAATGTTGCCCCTGTGGGTGTCACTGCAGCTCATCCCTTTGGTTTTTCATCAAAGCACTATTTCTCGGTAATAACACGGAAAACAAATTAATAGCAACAAAAATATTGCACATGCTGTCATGTCATGTCTCCTTTTGAAGGAAGAAGACAGTTTGGCTGTAAATAAAATGAAGTATTATTATTTAATGTGTTTGCAATATGCTTCCATGCCTGAAGACAGAGAAAACAAGATGAGACTTCTTTCCAAGTTTGCATGCACTCACTCTATGTTCACTGCAGGGCATAAAGACTGCTCTCTTATTATCACAGTGGATCTAAAGGGCAGGTTTCTTCACAAGGATAAAATCTAGTCATAGACTATAGGACATTTTTCATTACATGTCTCTATTGTATGTTGCTTTAATTTGGGACTAGCCTTAATTCCAATCTAGGAAACCAGACATGCTTTAAACAGTGCAGAAGTCAATGCTGGAATAACTGCAATAATGCTCTAAATGCATCGGTGACACACCTCTTACAACATCTACTATCAAAGTGGTCATTGTGGTCATTTTGAGCATATCCCAGAGGAAGTGTGTCTTCTAATATGCACTGTTCCTTCCCCTTTGGGCTGCTGCTGCACCACGTGTGACTGCAGATTCACTGAACTTTCCTGGTTATGCCAGTCTTTAACAAACATAACAAGTTGTTGACACTGTCTCAAGTTATCTGTTGCTAATGCAAGTCGTTGATATGTGTGTGTGTGTGTGTGTGTGTGTGTGTGTGTGTGTGTGTGTGTGTGTGTGTGTGTGTGTGTGTGTGTGTGTGTGTGTGTGTGTGTGTGTGTGTGTGTGTGTGTGTGTGTGTGTGCCCTTGGATCTGACTGTGACAGCTGTTTAGCATCTCACTGTGCAAGACCACTTCCTCTTGGCTATCTGTTAGTTTTCATCAGTTGCTCCAAGGCTAAAAGAACGATCCGATGAAGGATGGCAGAAGCAAGGGATTTAATTGAGCCCAGTATTCAATGGCACCGCGTTTTGTGACTCAGAAACACAATAGGCTGCAGAAAGACAGCAGAACCTTCAGAGAACAATCACCTGCCTCTACTATTGAAATCACCATGATGTTTTTGTTGCTGCCTTTAAGTCAAGTTGGCACAGATATCTTTTTAACTAGACACAATCCTTCTCTGACTCACAGGCCTTGTATTATGATCATGTCCCACATCACAGAAAGTTTTGACTATTGCAAATAAGTCAAACTGGACAAGAGACTGCAGCTATGTTTAACAGGTGTTTTGTTAAAGCTGCAAACAAGCTAGTGCCAATGGCCTGACACACTGTTTGAGTCACAACAAACACACAAGGCAGATGTCTTTACACCCAGGTCTGAATTTCAGGCTGTACATTTTTCAGCCTTGTGTGTCTTTGTTGATGGCAATTTGTCCGTATTCAGATATTTGTTTCAGTCTTTTTTTTCAAGTTTTTTCTGCATTTATCATCAGCCTCAGTGTACAAGACAAAAAACCTCAGCATCAATCAATGAACATTCAAGTATCCAGTAAACTCATATTAGATTATGGGAGTTTACAGTATATAGTAAAGCTGAGATCAATCCTAACAGTTGATGCCAACATTTTCAAGTACATGCAGTATCTCAGCCATCGTTCTGTATTTGCAATAAGAATGCAGAACGTGCTCAAGCTTGTCGGGGATAAAGGAGCTCTGCTTCCTCCGATTATGCAAGAGATCACACACCCCTTTCGAGATCAGCTGAGGTTCAGGACTGAAAAGCCATTGTAATATAATAAGCAGGCAGGCAATGATAGATACATTGATGCTTTTCTGTATAACATCTTCTGTTATGGACCATAAATTTGATTATTTGCTATAGTCGAGACAACAGTGTATGGATACATTATAACACAATAGACAAACTTTAATTTACAATGTAAACATACCATTTTTACTCACTAAATGTTTCTTGCTTATCAGGTTTGTGCAGTTTTAAGTGGTGAGAGCATGTTAAGCCAAGTGATGCTCATCAAGACTCTTATACAGTACAATGAGCAGAACATGCCTGTCTCTTCAATCTGCTGGAATTAAAAACCACCTTACTGGCACAATTTCAGAGCTCCATATCTCATATCTGAGAATGCTTTTCAGGCCATCATCAATTGCTCATGCCTAACAGGCATAGACATAAGAGCAACATAAGAGTGCGATCGAATCACGGGGGGAGTAACTTAACTTAACCAGAAGGGTATTGTTTTTGGAAAATACATTTTGACTGTACTTTGACAACAGTTTAATCAGTTTTTGTGTTTCATTACATGCTGGTTGTAGGGCTGCAACTAATGCTTGTTTTGTTTTGTTTTTTACTGATTGCTTTGAGGATGAATTTAGCAATTAATAGGTAATTAGGTCCAAAACTGTGACCCAAAGTAATGACTACATGTTGTCTGTTTTGTGTCATGCTATAATACCCAATTTTATTCAATTTACAGTTATACAAAACTGAGAAAACCAATCAAACCCTCATATTTGATAAGCAGGAGCCATTCATCTGTTGACGTTGCAGGTAATTTGGGGCTTTTTGGACTGCTAATCAGTCACACAAACTATTTGAAGACATTAACTTGGACTGTTTGGACATTAGTGAGAAAGTTTTTATGTATACTGAGCTTATGTGGTCCACACAGTGTCTACTGCTGAGAGATAACTTACCCAAGACACACTGAGGTAGACAACTGTGACTCCTAGATGTCATTATTCTGGATGAGAGTGAAACAAAGAAGCATCTTTCCAAACAGTGTGGACACAGTAAGATGTAAGGCTGGCTGAGAAAAAGTGTGTGATTATCCTGTGATCATTATCTTAAGAGACTGTTAGAGGGATTAATTAAAGCCTGTAGCCTGTAACCATCCACAGAGCTGTGGAACTAACCCCCCTACTTGCTATTATTATTATTATAAACACACAGTCAACCTGGGTTATACCCTGATTGAGCCATTGGTGTGAAAGGGATATAAGAGAGTCCTATTTTCTGGCTCACCGTACTGTGTATTTGTCTCCGTTACTGATCATGCTATGATTCACTTCAATATGAGAGATGCAACAACAACAGCCACCCCTGCAGCTCACTATGACCGTCCTATGAGCCCTGTGATTGAATTCCCTCGTGTTACCTTGATCTCCCCTGTTTACCAACAGAAGGGCCAACCAGGAAAATCAAAGTGCTCTTTGCTTTCACTCATGCAGGAAGCCGGAGCGAAGCAGAATGCCAAGCAGCAGAGAGCCACACAGCTGCTTTGCCATGTGCAGAGAAATCTGAGATAAATTACACAGTTTATAGGGGTTGCTACCTCATGGTTGGTGTGTGACATCTGTTCTAATAGCATCTTTATCAAACAAATCCTTCCACTAGTTGCTCTGGGCAATGTTGAGGGAAATAAGTTGATAGAACTGAAAGCAAGGGATGTGTATGTCTTCTGAGGTTTTGATCAATAGTCATTTTGTAACGGATGCTTTTTAGTGCACAAGTATGTTTTTTTAATGTATTTCCCCTGTTTTTACTTCTCATTAGCAAACCACATTCACTTCGTATTTGTGATAACATTTTTATTTATTACACGCTAACAATCTAGCTGTGCCAGGTACACCCTGGAGCTTGAGTGTACCTAAACAACACATCAAAGCCTCTGCGCTTGACAGGGTACAGAAAAAATGACTAGAAAAACTAGAAAGCAAAGCTTACATTGTTACATTTAGTCATACTCAGTGTAAAAAGTATGGCTGTCCTCATATCGGTTGTAAAATCATAAATTCCAAATCCCGTCACTTAATTAACCCCTATTATTGTGTTTCTTTGTACATTGTGAGTTCCAGTAGACGTAATTAGAATTGATGACATATTCCCTGCATGGTATCGTCATTAACAACACTGGATGATTAAGCATCATAAAAATTACAATAAATACAATAAATAGTTATTACATCTTGTGTAATGTTAGGGAGGATTCAGTCATTCAGCTACTGTATCTTAAATAGGAAAATAAAACAAAGCCGTGGGAGTGTTGCATATATGTCTTTGTGTCCTTGCCTCTCCTACTCAAGCCACAAATACCTGAATGTCCAGATTTTAGAGGCACAAAACATTAGGTTGTTTGGTTAGCTTTACTGTTTTCACAGAGTATATGCAGTTATTTTAATATTCATAACACATATAGTATGTGTGTGTGATTCACATCATTTTATTGTTGTTTTTTAATAATTTGCTAATCAGATTTCGTATAATAAAACTTACTGTGACATAAAGGCATAATGGCTAAGCTTTCTCCAAGTGGAAATATAGTAATCATCATCATCATATTCTTTATTCAGGACACAAAAAAATGGTCCATAGCACAATACAAAACATAGCAAAAGGAAAGCAAAATATTATTTATATTATGACATTCATTGCTTCAACTCATCACATTTCAGTCTGTCTGTGCGCTTACACTGAGAGGCTCAGTGACCTATATTCCAACTCAGAAAGCGTCTTTTTGATGTGTTCAATTTATAAAAGCATAGACGTAGTCCCGGTGCTTCATTGTTGCTGTGGGAAGTTGTTTTTTTTCTTATAGAGGCCTCTCTCATATCTGCTCACAACTGTAGCAGTAAAACCAAAAGAGGAAGGGGTTTGATGAGAAGTCAGCGTATGAAGGAAATAAGCTACGGTTAAAGTGACATGTAATTTCCTGGTTGCTCGCTTGACGTTTGGAAGATCAGAAAGGAGCGGGTCAGACGCTGGTGCTGGTTAAGGGTCGGTGTGTGCAGCTTCTGAGCTGCTGGCTGGAGACTACGCCGAAGCCTCATCTGAGACTGGGTTCGCCAGAACCTGGCACCCTGCTCAGCCACATACAATGAGAGATGGACTGGCTCATGAGTCAATGCCAGTTGGTAATGTCCATTTAACATTAATAACTAGAAATGTGTTCAGAGTTTATTGCATTATATTTCATTTTCTCTAGAGGAACTGTGACAATTAGCTACACATTAAACATGCGGTGAGCTACAGCAGTATGTTGCAGCTTTGTACTGTGGCATCAGTTGCAGCACACTATACATAGCTATCTTTGACCTTTTTGCTGGTTGGCTAAGGGGAAGTACCTGATTTATTGTTCTACCATGTGCTGTTTGCTCTACTGTATGTTATTTGTGTACAATCACGTTTTTTTTTGTGTACGAGTCAGTCAGTCTGAAACATCTCATGTCTTCCCTCATGCTGCCTCAGTTAATCAAAATGTTCAGGTTGTTTCAACGCATGGTACATACAAGGAACATTTCGAGATGTCCTGTGTTTTTGCGATTTGATTATTGAAATACTGGGTTCCCACAAGAAGCACCACTTGTCTGAACGTTCAGGACGTATTAAGCATCATTTGGCTTTATATAAAATGTTTTGAAAAGAGCAAAATTATTCAGTTTAAAGTTGTTTCTCTGTGGTGAACTGTGTGACATTTGGTCTTTGTGAAATTGAGAGACTGATATGAGGAGGGAAGAGTGGCAGGATACGTTGCACTGCAGAGGCTGATCGAAGCTGTGATACCGACTGTTTGTATGTAAACATCCTTGCACAATTGAAACCATCTTAAATGATACTATAAGACGCAGCGACGCAGGAACGTCTTGTGTAGGAAAATGCCAATGCGTACAATGAGAAGATGTTATTGAATGTTGACCGCTGTATACTGAGTTTATGACTGAACCAAGGGAACATTTTGTTTCTTTTAACCTCCCTGTTTTGAAAAGGGAAAGAATTGGCTCATGTGTTCCACTCTGTGAGTTACATCTCTTTGCAACATCCTGTTACCAAAACAGGTCACATGATTTAGTCAGTGCCATGTCTTCAGCCAGTGTGTCACAGTTAAATGCTCAACCTTTTTAAGAGTAGTGCCACAACAACTGAGCACAAGCAAAGAACATGTTCCATTGATATTTCTTGTGTAACCAAATTTTTTTTTCAAATGCACTTTTATTTACTAACTCTGCCCGCTGCACATGACCAGAGGCGTGAAGAAGGTCACTTTCTTGCCTCATGGGTTCTTTTTTCCTTCCTGCAGAAAGACGTGGGCTATCTGCAGCAGTGGCTGGAGGCGTTCGTGGCATCCTTTGAGAGGCTCATAGATGTGCAGTCACTGGAGCCTCGAAGGTGAGTAGTAACAGTTCACAAATTACATAGCCAGAAGCTCTTACCGGTTTGTACTCCCCAAAGCAGGATGAACTCTGACCTTCTGTAGAGGAACCATTTTGACATGTTTATTTTACGCATGAACGCCCCTATTACAATGCCCTTTGCCTCTTTCCTACTGCCTCTCACCACCTCTCTTCCCACATCCTCCTCTCCCATCTCCCAGGCTGGAGGAGTGCAGCTCAGAGGTGCCCTTGCTCCCAAGGGAGGTCCTGGTGCTCCTCGGCACCCAGTTATGTCAGAGTGCGGTGCAACTCTCCGATGCCACCGAGCCCAATGGCACCACCCCTCACCCCCTGCTCCTCATCAAGTTCTTCATCATTGTCTGCAGGTGAGGGCCAGCTGCTGTGTACAGTATACAGTATGCATCATCGTCATGGCCGTAAACATGCTACATAGTGGAACTGTTGTGCCTATGAAAGTATTGGGAAAATCAGTTACAGATGTTATCATGATGACAAGCAGTCTCCAGTCATTAGGTCATTAGGTAATATTAGCTAGTATTACTTGTAGTAATATATATAATAGTATTATTAATACACCATAACAATACAATATAATTAGGCTGTTGGACATTTTAGGGTTAAAATAATATTTTAGGTAGGTACCAGAGACTAAATAAAGTTAGTTTTTTGGAAATAAACTTTTAACGTAATGCACACAATTAGATCATTTTGTCTTGTTCCTTATTAGTATTACATTTGTACCAATAACAAAAGAAGCAATGGTGATAAAAGGGAACCAGATTAATTAGTTGTTATTGTTTTTGTTTTTTTACTTTTCCAGAAATTGCATTGCAGATTGTGCAAAGCGGCTGCAACTCAGTGTCAGGAATTGTCTCTTACATTTTGTGCATCCACTGTAATTACGATGTACGATGACCATATTGTGTAAGCAGAGTTTCTTAACACTCAATTGCATAAGTTTCTCTCTTCTTCTAGGAATATGGAGAACATCGAGCCAGACAAGACTCCGGGTTTTGTTTTTGAAACCATCAAGCTTTTGAATATCTGTTTGGACCAGGTAAGTCCATTAATAACAGTAGCTCAAACCAGACAAAAATGTATTGATATATGACTAGGGCTTGGCTCCACCGCTTGGTCAGTATATCACACATGCAAAGATTATTTAGTAGCCAAACTGTGCAGGAATGTGATGTACAGTAGAGAGACAGTGAAACCTAAACACAATGTATTCTGTTTAGTGTGTAACATCTTCACACAGAAGTAACAGAACTAGTTTACGCTGAAAAGAGAAGTTGATGTCTTGTCGACCTTCTAATCATTGTACAGGAATTTGTTGCATGTTAAAAGAACATCCGACACAGGTGTCTCTGTTCTGAATATGAGTTACAGATAATGAGTGTTTTTAAACTTTTATTTTGGACAGCTAAAGAAGGGACAAGGGGAGCAGTCGTCTCTGCAAATGGTTGTGCAGTATGGACTTGTGCTGTGTGAAAGTCTCTTTGACCCTTATCAGACGTGGAGGAGACGCTTGGCAGGGTGAGTGTGTGCTGCTTCACCCTGTGTGAATGTGTGGGAGGTGGAATTTAGTCACACAAAGACTCAAATACTATCTTATGCATTTAACATCTTGCCCAACCTTTTGTGAACACCCTGTTGTGTGTAAGCCTTGAAGTCAACCCTCATTAGATCCAGCAGTGTCAGTGGCAGTCCTTGACTGACTGGGCGTGATGTGAGTCAATGTGGTGACTCAAAGCTTTGTGTGTTGCAGGGAGGAGGTGAGCTTGCTGGAGAGAAACAAGTATAAGTTCTCCCCATTGGCCTTGCCAGAGGAGCTGTCTGCTCTTTACCATGGTGAGACACTCCCTTTTGTTTGCTCTACCACTTTGAACTCTGTCAGACCTCACACAAGAATCAAACTGTTCCCACTGCAGCTTAGATCTGTCATCTTTGTCTTGAAAAGCAGTGACCTTTTTTCCTCCAAATCTCCTGGAAAATCAATATTTGCCATTTTCTTATATTGAAAAATAACTGGTCAGTGCAGTCAGTCAAACTTTAATTATTCAGCATCTAATTATCAGGTTTCAATCACCAGAGTCCAAGAATTTCTAATTATAGTAGGCTTATTTATACAATTAATATATTATTACATATGTATTACATGATATTATATTATTTATTATTATATTATATATTATATATTTAGTATTACATACGCATACATACATGATGCCTCATTTCACACATTATTATTACATGTACGTATTATTATTACATATATGTATTTATACATTATACTGCATATGCATTATTATATATATGATATGTAAATATATTATATGCATTTTTTATTATATGTATTATGTATTATTATTATTTATTATATATATATTATATGTGTTAGTGTATGTGTATGTATATATGTATATATATTATTATTATTATTATATATATATTATTATATATATATATATATATGTGTCTATATATATATGTGTATATATATATATATATATGTGTATATATATATGTGTGTATATATATATATATGTGTATATATATATGTGTGTGTATATATATATATATATATATATGTGTATATATATATATGTGTATATATATATGTGTATATATGTATATATATATATGTGTGTATATATATATATATATGTGTATATGTGTGTGTATATATATATGTATATATATGTATGTGTGTGTATATATATATATATATATATGTGTGTGTGTATACAGCACTGTGTTAGTGTTTCTATATTGTGGTTAAGTGATAGCTGGTCTTGCATTACACTGTTTCTTGGCTTGAATGTTCACAGAAAGTCTCAAGGAAAGCGAGCAGATCACAGAGCTCCTCGCACTCAGATTGGTTCATCTCCAGGGAGCTGTCATCAGTGGAGGAAAGGTCTGTTAGCCTATCTGTCCTCTAGATAAGTGAATATTGTGAAAACGCAAGTGCAAATTAAAACTGATTACAGGGGAGTCACTTTGTCCATATTTTGTTCCAGAAGAATGGCCTTCTCTCTATTACCAGTCAATCTGTTGAGGACCTGTTCTCTGTTCTGCGAGTGTGGTGCTGCCGGACCTCCTCTGAACCCAAAGATACGGGACTCCCACGGCTGACCCTGCAGTGCCTGACCACGATGATCCACCTCCTGCACTCCAGCAGCCCTGCTGAGCGGCAGGTGGAGATCAGGACGATACTGGACAGCTACTTTCAGCTCCTCAACTGGAACCGTCCGCTGAGCAGTGAGCAGCAAGAGAGACAGAGCTGGGAAGACAGCCTGATCTCCCTCCAGAGTCAAATGCTGAGTAAGAGCGTGTCCACTAGGTTTCAAGTGTAGCTGAGCGTAAAGCATTCCTTTTTTATCTCTCTCAATAGGTATGGAGGCCAAGTAATCGATTTTCCTTATAAATAACATGAGTCAACATCCTCCTTGTTGTCAATTTTAGCTGCTGTTCCTGAGATCCTGCAGTGCGCTGACAGGCCTGTCCTGCAGGCTGTGTTCCTCAACAACAACTGCTTTGAACACATCCTCAGGCTCATTCAGAACAGCAAGGTCAGAACCCTGTCCATCTAAAATGTGTTTGTCTGCTTTTTCAGCTTTTTATATCTGTCTTTCTGTCAGTTGGTGTGTGAGTCTGTCAGTCAGCCACTTTTTTTATTTTGATATCTATTTCCCCTTTTTATTTGCCTGGAAGCCACATGTGCTATTGTAACCTTTTCTGCTTGGTCAATGTTAAATATATCACAAAAGAAATATATATGCTTCCAGCTTATGTTTTCCCCATACAGCTACAACACATGTGTGCCGCTGCAGCAGCTATAAAGAGACCAGGATCAAAGCTGTCTCCATTACCTCTGACAGATTACTTTTTTGTCTTGTTGTTGTGTGTGTGTGTTTGTGTGTGCTGGTGTGTGTATGTCCTGCAGCTCTTTCAGAGCAACATGCGTAGCCCGCAGCATGAGGTTGTGTGTGACCTCACCACATGTTTACTCGCAGAGGTCGAAGTGGACCAGGTACACCCTCTTCCTGCACTTGGTGTTGATAATGGTCCGTCAGCAGGAAACTCAGCCTTCTATTCGCTCGTTAACTGCTCTGAGCTATTTAAACAGGAAGCTTCGGGCAGGAAGTCTGGCTTACACTCATTTGTAAATAAAGCAGGTAGCGCGGCTATATGTGATAATTGTTGTCTGGAGTTCCCTTTTTAGTCTGTCCATCTTACAGCCTACGTTACTGTATATGTGATTAAATGTTATTTGAATCGAACTTGAAATACAAGAAAGGACAAGCTGGCGTTAACTGTGCATGTTGAAAAGTTAAGATTCGTATTATGAGTTGGAGGATTAATCTTTGCTTGTGTGGGAGTGTTGATTTATATCACATTCATAATTAGAGGCTGAATTCCCTGTTGACAAGGCAAGAGAAGCATACTGTATTTCTCATGGTGCATGAAATGGTGTTTTTTTTTAAATGCATGTCTTTCTTTATTTTTCGTGTAACTGGTTGTGCTTGTGTGAAAGACCTGGCTCGTGTCCTGGGGTTTAGATGTTGCCTAATTTTCAGCAATAGTTTGGGATTGCCTCAGTCTTTCTTTCTTTTTTGGTGGTTGGCTTTGGTTTTTTGCATGCTGGGATCTACTAGTAATTAACAAAGAGGCGATTGTTTAGTGACTGGTACAGCAGTGCACTTATTTTGACCCAGTCTGCTCCAATAATTGTGGTGTGGGGAAAAAAGAAAAGAAAAGTGCTGTACTTCCTCTTGCACTTTACAAATAATCCTTCATTCAGTTGGTGAAAGATTTCCTCAGAATTGATTTGTTTTCCTTTTTGGTCATGTGCAGTTGGAATGTTCAACATCAATGTTGATCATGATGATGCACATTTTTAGTTCTGCAATGCCACAATCAACATTTTTTAACACGATCATTATTTTGATGTAGGTTTTGGAGAAAGGATCAGACAGTATTACAGTTCATGCTTTAGAAGTCCTCACAGCTATAATGAGCAACTCACCCTCTGCTAAGGTAAGGCCCTTTGTGACTTTCTATGGTAAAATCATATACCCTTCATACTTCTGTACATGTACTATAAAGCAAATTAAGCTATGATGACTACATTGCCAGCAAAAATGACAGCCTCATGAGGAAAGCTGTTTTCCGTTTATTTAAGAAATCTCATTGTATTCCCTTCCAATGTATGGAAGTGTGCCAACTAGTTATCCCCTGTGGAGCAACTTTCTCCAGCCTATTTCTGTCTCTTTTCTGCCTCAGGAGGTTTTCAAAGAGAGGATTGGCTACTCCCAACTGTTTGATGTGCTGAAGAGTCAAGGTCAACCAACCAAAAGGCTTCTGCAGGAGCTGATGAACATGGTGAAAAACATTTCCTTGTTACCCCCACTGAGTGCAGAGACGGTAGAAGTCAATTAGTTCTTATTTATGACCTTGTTCCTATTTAAATTGTGTTGCTGAAGTTATTGACCATGTGGCTACGTCTTATCTTCATACTCTGTCGTCACTGTTTTTGTCCCACTCTGTCTCCAGGCAGTGGAGGGCAAGCATGCCCATGCCCATCACCTTGGCATTAGTAACGAACAGCCTTTGCTGCTGCTCCTGCAATGGCTGCCTGACCTATATGGTCAAAGGGACCTTCAGCTGCTGGTGGCCCAGTGGCTGGCTGCCGTCTGTGGTGCCTCCTTATCCTGTCGCACTGTGGCTGTGGAGGCAGGCATGGTGGGCGCTCTGCTGCAGGTGCTCTCACAGCCCCAGAGTCTGGACAGGCAGTGTGCAGATGCCCTGCTGGGCCTCCTGCAGGACCTGGGCTCCTTGTGTTTGAGACCAGAGGAGCTTAAGAGCCTGCTCAGACTGCTCAGGGTGGATCAGGACAATGGCGCAGTGGGGGGGAAGGTGCACCCCTACTGCGCTCGCACCATCCAAATTCTCTCGGCCATGGCAGCCAGAGAAGGCCAGGACAGTGCCTTGCAGTACTTTGATCTTACTCCCCCCATGGCAGGTATTATGGTGCCCACAGTCCAGCGCTGGCCAGGCAGCGGGTTTGCCTTTCATGCCTGGCTCTGCCTCAACATGGAGTTCTCCAACAACCGTAAACCCCCTGCCAACTCTGGCACAGGGGCTCAGCATGACATGGGAAAAGGACCACGCAGAAAGCAGCTCTACAGGTGAAGCGAGTGATTTGTGAGAAGTAGAATTGCAAGCTTTTATATGTATACAGTTGCGTTGAACAATACTTTAACAGATGGGTTTTCTTTTGTAAAGTTTCTTCACAGCAAGTGGAACTGGGCTGGAGGCCTTTTTCACCATGGAGGGAGTGCTGGTGGTGGCTGTTTGCACTAAAAAAGACTACATGGCCGTCACGCTGCCAGAGCACCCACTAGTTGACTCATGCTGGGTGAGTGTGGACAGACATAGAACAGCTAGAATTTTGGCCAACATTTGTCCTTATTTAGCCTGTCACAAAGAAAATAGATTCTGTCAAGGAAAAAATTGCCCATCATTTTTCTAAGTGCCGTTGTCTGGGTCAGTAACTGAAAGCACAGTTGCTATAAGAAATTGAAGAGTGTACCTTTTGAAGAGACAAGAAGATAGAGAGAGTGAGTGAGTCTGTGTTGCTCCAGTTTTTCAATACAAAAATGTACGTTTGTAACCACCAAATTTGCATTTTTTCATTGTTGTTGTCACAAGTAGAAACTGATGTGCTCTTTAATACCATCTTCATCACAGCATTCAGTGGCTATAGTCCACATTCCGGGCCGTCGTCCATTTGGTCAGAATCTGGTCACCATCTACATTGATGGAGAGCAGCGTAAAACTGCTCAGCTTCGCTTTCCATCTTTCAGTGAGGTAACTAAAACTAGTATATAATGTATCCTGGCCATGGAAGTATTATTACTGAGTAGTTCCCCTCTATTAATCTAACTTCCTTTTTTCTTCCCCCACCTGAACCTGACTCCTGAAGCCTTTTACCTCCTGCTGCATCGGATCGGCAGGCCACCGGACCACTACCACCACCACCTCCCCCAATCTGCCCACGTCCTCGTCCTCTAACCCATCGCCTGAGTTTGCCTTCCCCGCCCATGGCCCCTCCCTTATCCGTTCCCAGTCCTTTCCAGCCACCTTTGCAGGAGGCCGTTGGGGCTCTTTCGGAGACTCCCCAGTGCACACCATCCCAGCAGGACTGCAGGACACAGAGTGGGGAACACCCACGTCTCTGGATGGGCTCCTGGGCACCGCCTTCATTTGCCACGAGGCTCTGCAGCAGACACAGACGAGAACTCTGCATGCTGCAGGTAGGTCACGCTCTGCTACAATGCAAATGCTGTTGTACACATTATACACCTTCAACATTTTATTTCTTCAGCATTTAGCTCTTCCAGAGTTCACCAGACAATCAAGTGTACAGGAAACCAGTATTAAAGAAAATTACAGAATACTCCTAGCAGTATTTTTTAATGTTTTTTATGTACACCAAGTAATGTTTGCATATTTTATGACTTACATTGGTTTCTGCTCTTCCTCACAGGACCCAATCACGTGTCCTTATTCAAAGCAGAGGGAGAGTTATCTGATCTCAACAGCAAGCTTCTGCTCTACTACACTCCAAAGGTGACCTACTAAAACTCAGGAAAACTTGCATATTTCATGACACTGCTTTTATTATGTGATTTAAAAACACTGGTAAAATATTCTTGTTTACATGTGTGTATGTTTTTCTACAGGCCTTTAAGAGCCAGATATGTCTCGATCTGTCCCCCAATCACCAATATGATGGCAGGCTTACAGGACACAGGGTAGTGAACTGGGACATCAAGGTTAGATATGAAACGTTTTGAGCTGTTAGCTGTGATGTCTTCTTTCGAATAATTCATACAATTAAACTCAACTCTGGTGACCAAAGCGAGAAGTGAAATATATCTGTGTTATCTGCTTATGACCTTATTTTGGTTTTCCTTATTTTGCTGTCATGCTGCTTCCTCTTTGGGCAGGTCCCCTTTTGTTAATTAAATTTCTGAAATAAATAGGACTAATGGAAGGTGGAAGGTTACAAAAGTAGTGTGTTTGTTTTTTTCCCTGCAGGATGTTGTTAACGTGATGGGAGGTATAGGGGTTTCGCTGCCCCTGCTCGAGCAGGTATGTGAGGCCGAGCAGGTTTACCACGGCGGTCAGGAGATCTCAGACCTGCTGGGACCAGAGCTCACCTCCCCCAGAAGCCCCACTGCCATGCTGCTGCCACTGAACAAGTCTGCAGGTCAGGTCATGTTTAGATATTTAGAGTATGATTTTAGATTTTTTTTTTTTTTATGCAGTGATAATGTCTTAATGAAAGGGACAGTTCATCTAAATTATAGAGACAAGTACATTGTTTCTTGAAGGAGATGTTGCTGTTGAATTTTTTTTAGGACAAACAGTATGTGCTAGAAAAGAGGCACATACTATAATATGCGATGGGCAGATTGTGAAATCGATGCTAATAGGTTAAATGCCAGAAGCAGCACGAGTCAGCACCTTAAGGCCTTTTTATGGTCCTGCAGAGTCTGCATACATTTTGATGAGAACAAAATGAGATAAATGGAACAAACAGTCTAGCAGAAGTGAGACACATACCCTCACAATGACTCATCCTGAGATTTGATAATTAAGTGCGTGCTAATGCACAAATACAACTGTGGGTAACACAGGAAATCTTAAAAGTTCTTTTGCCCTATTTTTTTTTTCTCTCAGAGGGCAGACTAGAGAGAAACAGCATCGCAGCTTTCCTGCTGATGGTGAAAAACCTGATTCGTCATCACCCTGTCAATCAAGAGAGCCTGCTGCGCTGCCATGGGCCGAGCATTATAGGAGCCATGCTCAGCAAAGTAAGTGCCCTGCACATCAGTTCGCTGTAGCAAGTGGGAAATAATTGCGAGAAGAAGTGATTAGCATCTGAAAGTGAATATTTGACCTTTTCCATTGTAGTGCTGCTGTGTAATTGCTGTGTAATGAATGGGTATGGTGTTGTTGAAACAGCATTAGTTCTTTGAAAATGACAGTATCACATGCTTGTGTGGGGAAATTTATGCAGAATTTGCCAGATTGCGTGGTCTCTCTGACTGAGAACAAAGGATATCAGCTGTAACATCTGTCCTTTGAAATTGTTGTGTTGAAATCAAGAAAGATTAATAAACAACAATTAAACAAAATTAAAAAAAAAATGCATATCAATAACAAACATGGAAGCCACAGTGAGTTGTGATGCACTCCTGTTCTCACTTCTTGATGTAATATTTTGCTGATAAATGTCAGTTTCTAAACTGCTTTCTTCAGATTGATGATAATGTGTTTGAGGACAGAATTTTACATTGTCACACAGAATCTCTGATAGTCGCAGCCAATCAGGTATTGCCTTGGTGTAGCACAGCCATGCCTTCTGTCTAACAGGATATGTTGAAATATATGACGTTAAGGTGGAGCATCCTGTAAGGAAGCTATGTCCTAATAATCATCACATGGGGTTGCCATGTCTGACAGTGGCAAAGACAGAAACACACATACGGTATACACTGAACACCAACACTTGGACTGTATACCCAACTGAGTGCAACACTTTTACTAAAAATACACAAACCCTTAGTGCACACATAAATCAAAATAATAATTTAAAAAAGACACACTTTAACACCCTTTCTCTGTGCTTCCTCTACGGCAGGTTCCTGGCAGTATGATGGACATGAATGTTTTAATGGCCTGTCAGCTACTGTTGGAGCAGGTTTTCAATGAGGGGAACAGCCCCCTTCTACAGCAACTCTACCAGCACCTGCTCTTTGATTTCCGCATCTGGACTAAAAGCCATTTTGCTGTTTGTCTGGGTAGGCACAGGCAGCCCTCTTGTTGTCACACCTGTGAACCTTTTCATGTCTGCCGAAGCTGTTTGTGTCCCTTTTTCATATTTATATGCAAGACTGAAATGAGCAAGAGGAGGCTTAAAGCTATCAGAGATATGGTGATAATGTTTCGAGGCTGTGGCAAAGATTAAAAGTGAATACGTGCCTAAAGCTGCATTTTGCTACCCTGTTTTGTAAATGAATGAACGTTTTCAGTACAACCTTGCATATTGGTTTGACATTTCTAAATGTCAAACTGAAGGAAGATGACAAAAGTATTCTTTTTCTCCCAAAGCCCACGTGCAGTACCTTGCATCTGTGATAAACAAAGGGAAGCAGCGCATGAAGAGGAAGTACGGAGTCCAATATGTTCTGGATACCATTCGCACATACTACAGGTGAACCTTTGACATTCACAATATGGTTTCAAAATGACACCGCTGTCCATCACAATATATATTAACAGTTGAGTGGTTTAAAAAGTAAGTCTACCTATTCCTATCTATTTTAAATCCATGATTGCATCTGTTCATAAGGTGATTTATTCCTTAACTAATATCTTTGGTCATAGTGTGGAGAAAGACGGAAGCTCTCTCTCTGATGAAAAGCAGACGATTCAAAACTCTCTGTTCGCCTTGCTGAAAGACTTTCTGAAGTCTCCTACACCAGAGGATCTTCACAGTGTCCTCGCATACATTCTGACTGTCGGAGAGGAGAAGCAGGTAGTGCTTATGTGTTTTATCTGTGTTTCTTTAGGGAGTTTGATTTTACCTTTTTGATTCCCATGTTTTGGCATCTGCGTACTTTCAACTTCCTCTTGTGACCACTTAAAACTTTACCCTTCCTAATCCATATTTCTTGGCATTTTATCCTCCTCCTTCACCTCTTTCCTATGTCCTCTATCGATCAGGCGGTGAAAGCCTTGGATGTGCTGTATGAACTCTTGAGGAGCAGCCCTCCGCGTGAGCAGGTGCAGGCCGTGCTGCTGGAGTGGGGCGTGGAGCAGCTGTACTGCTTGCTGCTCAATCCAAGCTTCGGAGACGAGGCCAGAGAGCGGGTGTTCAGGGTGAAAACAACTGACTTGACCATAAATTACATCAGCTTATCACTTGACAGATGTTTGCCTTTTACTGCAAACTCCCATGTGATAAATTGTCAAAACTCTTACACAATTTCCCTTCAATGTTGCAGGTTTTATACAAAATCCTCAAAAGCGAGCGAGTGTCTGAGCGCAGCAAGCAGCGCATCAAGCTGAAAGATTTCGGATATCTTGGCCTGGTTTGTTTCCTTGATGAAATTCCTGTAACCATGACCACTGTGCGATGTCTGTACGAGCAGGTCCTTGCTACAGGTAATGCCGAAACGGCTTTGTGCTCTGGGGTCTAGTAAGCTAGAAATGGATTATAAAATAGACCTTTATAAAAGTTGAAGCACCTGAAAATTTGCTTTTTCAAAGTATTTCTCGATAACCTTAAATAAGGAAAAGTCAAAATTCAAGATAGAACAACTAAACTGATTAGAATAACAGACTCATAACTTTGTCTTAATTTCCCGTTATTATAAAGCTAAATGACCTAGTTTTTCTAGAGGATCTAGGTATTAACGTAAACTTTCAAGACATTATTAGGAAATAGCGAACATGTAAGTGTTACCTTAAAATTGTATGTGGTGCATATGTTGGGAATACCTGATATTACCTTTCAAACCAAAGAGAAACTGCACAGAAAAATCACAAATACAGAAATCTTAGCCAGTATTGTTCTGATTTTGGAAGATAATAAGTGAGTTTATGAAGGATCCTAGTATTGATAGCAGAAAGCTGATTAAAAAAAATAGATTCCCATGGCCTTTAAAATTAAATAAAATGTGCTACTTTCCCACAGATGCCACCCCTAACTTCAGAGACCTCCTGGCTGTGGTCGGTCTGTCCCATCGAGCTGAGCTCACTGTCCGCTTAGACATCTGCCGCAAGGTCAGTCTGCTGGCTTCATTTATACTCTGCTAAAACTACCACAGTCAACTTTAGAGTGTACACGTTTCATCCCTAAGCACATTTATCATCATCTCCGTAATGAAAACGTAAGACTTCCTCTGTCCCTCTCTGATATTACCCCAGCTCTTTCATCTGATCTACTCCAATGATGATTATGTGAAGCAGCTTGCTAGGCAGCCCGGCTGGCAGGATGTTTTGACTAAGCTCTATGTGAAAGAGTGCTACGAGTCCCACGCTGCCAGCATTGCAGGCTCCAGCACCAACAGCTCCTTCGAGCCAATCTACCGGCCGCCACTGTGCAGGGATAAGGCTCTGGTTATAGAGGACGCACACACAGACATCTTCCTGAGCTACCGCACCTCGCAGGACCTCGAGAATGAGGAAGAGGTTGAAGGTGGCCCACGGGACATCTCAGAGGGATTCTCTGATTTGTCCCAGTCACCTCCAAGTGGAGGTGGTAAAAACTTCACTGGCTCCCTCCATTTTAAGTCGTTTGATTCAGTGGACCAGGAGAGTCACTCATCCTCCGTCTCCAATGCGGTTGATATCACCTCATCTCGTCCCGACGAGGAGGGGAGAGACTACCAGCCCCTCTCCCCCTTTGGTAGCCCCTTTGATTTGGAGCTAGGGGGCATTGGAGATACTGGCCCACACACTCCTGCAGGTAGTCTGACAAACACGCCATCTCCTCTAGAGCACGGAAAACCTTTTCCACCTGCCAGACCTAGGAAGAGCTCCAGTTTGTCCAACGTGCTGGATGATACCAGCTATGGGACAGACCCTCCAACTGGAGACACAATCTCCAATACGTCCAACCCACAGGTATGGCTGCCTCCTCAGCTCAAATATTACTGATACATCAAGCCTATTATTAGTCTTTTTTTATGAGCCTTTATTGTCTTAGGTCTTTTGTGTAAGGATTTGGGACTGAGTGTTGTTTGCGTTACAGCAGACCCCGGAGGAGGAGCTGTGCAACCTGCTAACCAACATTGTCTTCTCCGTGCTGTGGAGCGGCAGCGGGGCGGAGGTGGTGGAGGATGTGGTGTGGAGAGGGAGAGGGCAGGTCTTTTCTGTTCTCACCAAACTGGGCTCCTCTTGCCAACTGGTCCGCCCTCCCGATGACATCAAACGCAGGTCAGTGACAGTGATTCACATTTACTTCCCCTCCAAGAACAAGCACGCTGCATTGGCAGTGAAGCTGTTCTGCAATGGAAAAACAAATTGAACCACACCTTCAGCTTTGCCACCTTTTGTCTAAATATCCAGAAATGTTATTGCGTCACACTGTGGCGATGTATTCATAGTCTGTTTTCCACGCTGTGTGCCAGTCTGTTGGAGATGATGCTGGAGTCGTCTCTGTCAGACCTGAGGGACGCCCAGGGAGTGTCTCTGCCTTTCTGTCCCAGTCTGGTTCGGCTCCTCAGGCTGTTGCAGGACTTCCTGTTTGCTGAGGGGACAGACAACAACACCCTGTGGAGTGAAAAGGTATATCACATATCCCACCTAAAACATATGGACCACTGACATATATTCTGTTTGGGCTTTGGTTAGTTTCATGGCTATCAACTGTCTCTCTTGATAAAGGTTGGATGACTTTGAATACACAAGGGACAATGATGGAAATAAGCCCTTTATCCCTGATAAAGTCTGATATTATATCTTACTTATTCTTACTTACTACTATATAAGAGTATTGTCAATAAACCAAACCAAACCAAAACCAACAATGATATTCCAGTAGCCCAAATGATATTCCTTGTAGCCCAAATAATAACATAAAATATCACATTTCACTTGAAATTACTTACTCATCCGTGCTTTAAGCTTACAACCTTTTCTTGTCCGCTAAGTGCAGCAAGTGGATGATCAAAAACAGGCTATGATGCAACTCCAGTATATGAAATATATATATATATATATATATATATATATATATATATATATATATATATTATTTATTTATTTATTTATATATATATATATATATATATATATATATATATATTTGTAAATCAGATATCTCAAAAGAGAGAAAAGTTTGAGTTAATAGTTGACACCACCATAAAGCAGCAGAGAAAAAATGTAAAAGAGGTCATATGCAAAAATCATTATTTAAACTTATTTTGAGAAATACACTTTTTTGCTGCATTAGATGAAAAGAATGATACAACTCTCATGTCTTAATGAGAGCAACCTCAGTGCCTGCTCCCTGCCAAGAAATAGTCCAGCACATACAACCCTGTGAGCTTTAGAGGTGCTGGTAGGCCTGTTTTGTTTCCAGCTTTTACGTTAGGCTAAGCTAACTGGCTGCTGGTTATAGCCTTATATTTACCTTATAGACATGAGAGTGGTATCAATCTTCTTATCTAACTCTAAGCAAGAAAGCGCATCTCCAAAAATCTTGAAATATTCCTTTCAATTTGGATAAGGCAGTGAATCACAAACCTTCACCATGTTGGGTAAACTTCAGGCCTTGAGTTTAGCTTACATTAGCAAGACAGAAGCAGTCAGTGGAGTACTAACAGTAGGAGATTACTACATACCAGTGCAAGGCAGGCTGCATGTTTGCTTTCTATAAATACTCAACACCAGTGGAATATAGATTACTGATGAATTACAAATGGTCAGTCCAGTCAGAGCAACAGTACACTTCAATCTCTTCTTGCCAATAAACAATGCAGCAGATTTCTGACGATTTAATGATATTAAAGACATCAGAGACTTAAGTCAAACATTAAACAAAACATGGGCAGCTGGGTGTGGTTGGATGTTCCTGCCCTATCTTAATGGAAAGTGGAGCATCATGTTTGGGTGTAGGTAGCATCTGAATCACCTTTTTAAATGCAGGTTTAGCTGTATATAATAAACTGAATAGGTTTAGGTTGTCGTGGATTCTGCAAGGTGTGGAAACAGGTCTAGCCTTTTTGTTGAGTCCTTTGTTGCTGGTTGTTGTTGTATTGCAGATCTTTGAGGGGGTGGTGAACCTGCTGGACAAGTTGCAGGCCTGGCATAGCACCCCTGGCAGCCCTGGGAACAACGAATTGAAGGAAATGGCCCAGATTGGCCTGCGTATCATCACCGGATATATAAAACAGCAGCACTCACAGGTCAGCTGCACCCACAACTTGTCCTGTCCATCACCCAGCCAGCACACCAACCATAAATGTAAAATGTTTCTCACTGTACATGTCTTTCACAACCCACACACCTGTGCGATTTTACTTTGCAGAAAATAAATGTAAAGGGGTTTACACAGTCTTTATTTAACTTGATAAGCAAACTCCGATAAAGCCAGTTTATAAATACCAGGCCTTCTATGGGTTTCTTTCCTAAGGCATTGCAGTCATTCCTCTTAGGGAGTGTTCTGTATGAAAGGGCAGCTCCCCTCAGAGTTATGACTGCTGCTGCTCTCGCTGTAAGATTTTGGGATAGAGCGAGCTGTCATAAATGAACTGACCATAAGGCTTTCCATCAGATAGTGCTGGTTGTGTTCATCTCCAATGAAGTACAACTCCCTCTTAAGCAATTTGTTTTTCACAGTATCATGTTTGGAATAAATTACCCTAATTGATCCCTGACATCACAGCTGCGGGAAAATAAAATAAGCCTGGAGCTACTTAAGTTGAGTGAATATACAAATTAAAATACACATAACGTGTAAAGAACTGTAAACATAAAAAATATCTCTACCTCAACAAAAAACATCAGTAAAATACTGCTTGTAGATGAATGCATCAGTATTAACAAGTCAATAATACAGTCACAGGGGCCATTTTCCTGCATGAGTACTTTTATTTCTGAGCTATGATTTATTTCTTTAAGCACATTTTGTTGATCATACATCTGTGCTTTGACTTAAGTATAATTTTTAAATGCAGAACTTTTACTTGTATTGGAGTATTTCTACAATGTGTTTTTGTTACTTTTACCTAAGTAAAGGATTTGCATACTTCTTCCACCACTAATTTAAGTCCCCCTTGACAAAGACGTCCTCTCATGAGGAGTGTAGATCTGGAAAACTAAGCAAACACCATCACGTATACGTTTATTTATTATATCCTTTTATGAACTGTATGCATAGGCTCTCAGTAAGAAGCACAGCAAATGATTTGCCCCTTGACCCTCTTCAGGTGTGTGTGATGGCCTATGTGAAGCTCCACAGCCTTCTCCAGACAGTGCTGTGTCTGAGCTGGGAGGAGGTGTGCTTCCTGCTGGGGCAGCTGGGCGCCCCCCTGTGGCCAGAAGGTGCAATGGAAGGCACCAACAGTGTGCAGGCAGAAACTTTCTCCCAGCTTGTGCCCATCGTGCGTACGCTGCTCGACCAGCATGCAGACCCCATCACCCTCCAAAACCTACTGCCCAACCTGCCCATCACCAACGGCAGCACCACCTTCGCCCAGGACCTCAAGGCTTACTGTCACACATTGGAGTGGCAGGGTTTTTTCCAGCAGCAGGTCAGTGTTTTGCACTTAAAATATATGCTATTTATTTTTTTGAGCCTCCTATCCAGTCTTTGGTAAGACTAATCAGGTATAATCAATCATCCTCTCTGAGATACTGCTGGCTCTGTTCTTTGTCACATTAGTGTACATTCAGGATTTTCGCAATCTTGCCTCTTGGTCAGACTGTTTACCTGGTGGGTGGCTGAGAAATCTAATCCAAATTTGCTGCTAACACAAGTTTAAAAAGTAGAAAACACAAACCTTAACTCCCTAAAGTGCTTTCTAGCTTAACCCTCAGTGTATTTTAGGCAGAGATCAGTTTATGCTCAAACTTGAAGCTAGTGCCAGACACGCTCACCACTAGCTAAGATGAGGATTTATCATTGCTCTGTATGACAGTGCACGTTCATAAATCTTTTTTGTTTAGATTACTTTTGTATACAGATACCACAATATAATAGCCAGAGTGGCATAACTTTGGCTGCCATGACAGTTTTGAAACTTGGCCCTGGCTGATTTCACAAGCACGTATGTCTAATGTGTGTATGTGTTTGCAGTTTAGCCTATGTATTTGTTTTAAATGAATGTATAGGGTTTTTCTATGTTTTTGTATGTTTATATAACTCAATATTTTTAGCATGAAGTGGTAAGGCAGTAAGAGGAAAGAAGAAAGCTGAGTTTAAACATCTCTAATACAATAAATACCGTAAATAAGGGAAACTATTAAAGAAATGGGGGCTAGTGTATTTGCAGTCCTGTCTCTCTTTGTACAATGAGAATTATCCTGTTTTATGCATTTAACATGCAGTATTCTTCCTTTAGGAAATGTATGAGTTATCATATTAAAAAATAAAAAAGGTCAAATTATGGCTTATGGGAAACTTTGAAGTGTAAGCCCATTATCCTAGTTATATTTTTAGTTAATTCTTTATAATAGTTTTTTACTTACATAATAAAGGTTTGTTGGTTTGTGGTTAGCCTGATGTTGACACAAAGGTTTGTTTACTTTTTTGAGTTGTCCCTGAGTTGACATTTGTGTAGCTGTTTGTCTGCATTAATGTCCCCCTTCTGAAAATCCCCTTCCAGGTTCAGGCCACCATGGAGCAGTATGAGCTGGAAACGTTTGGGAGGAGCCATGACATCATGTCCAATTTCTGGAATTCCTGCTTCGATGCCCTGATGAGTACAGCCTTAAAACGGGACAAAGACAGATCAGACAGCAAGTCCAAATTTCAGGTTATAAAACTTCCAAGCTTCATGCAACAAACACTGTCATGTAACAGCTGATTAAAAGGCAAAGTTAAACTTTTCACCTTACTGATCTGACATTTGTGTCTGTTTGTGTGAAAGCAGGAAGTGATCGTGGACCCCTACCTGAAGCGAGCCAGAAGTGAGAACAACAGGTACCACAGTTTGCAGAAGCAGAGCTCCAGCCAGCAGGGGGTGGTGTGGCAGCACTGGAAAGCTCTCCGCAGGCTTTTGACCAGTGAGAGAGGAGCATGGGCCAACAAGTATGACAACCTCTGACATTTAATCAACATTTTGACTTAAAATCTCTGACCAAGTAGATTGAAGAAAACATGTAATTCAGCATGAGAGAAAAACATGTATCTGTAAATTTACTGTCCTTTCGCTCTTCCTTGCTGCACAGAATGTGCTAAATTGTAATTTTTCTTTGCCTTATTTTGCCAGAGTTCAACCAGAGGTAAAATGGAAATTGTCCAATGCAGAGACTTATTCAAAGATGCGTCTTAAACTTGTACCCAACTACAACTATGATCCTCACATTGAGGCCAGTGCCCTGAGGGACAACATGGGTATGTCACTGAGTATAATCATATGAACCTTGCTTATTGTCATGTAAGCAATATACCGTAAAGTTTCACTAAAGATGTTGTTCTTTTTCAGGGGCTGACAGCCCACGTAGCTCTGAACCCCTCCCGCTGGCTGTTGCAAAGGAAGCAAAAGTTAGCGACATGGAGGATGATCAGTTAGGAGACGAAGACGTCGTCTTTTTGGATAACAAGTGAGTCCTCAATTCAAAAACACAAAGATGACACAAAGATGTGAAGATGTGCCATGGGCCAGGCACATCGGTTTTGGCACATCGGTTTTGAAACACAAAATTTCACCGAACAGGCTTAAAAATATATGAAAAGCCGTTGAATAGTATGTCCCTGTGAGTGTTCATAAGCAGTGCAATGTAGTGTAAAGGTTTAACCTTTTTACCATGCTGTCAGGGTGGAGGGAGAAGATGAGAACCAGAAAGAAAAACTGGTTCTGTCTGAAGACTGTGAGCTCATCACCATCGTGGCAGTTGTTCCGGGTCGTCTGGAGGTTACCACGCACCATCTGTACTTCTATGATGGAAGCAGTGAGAAAGAAGAGACAGAGGAAGGTAAGATTATATGGTGAACATTACAGCTAACTTTTTAAATGCTCTTCAAAGGGCCCTTCCAGAAGTAAATAATATCTGTGTCTTCAGGAATCGGGTTTGATTTCAAGAGACCTCTGTCTCAGCTCAGAGAAGTGCATTTGAGGCGCTACAACCTGCGGCGATCTGCACTGGAGCTGTTCTTCATAGACCAGGCTCATTACTTCATCAACTTCAGGAAGAAGGTGATGCTCAGATCCAATATAACTCCTGATGAATGAAAAAGAAATTAGAATGAAATAGATGTTTTAAAATAATTCATGTCTGCACTCTCAGGTACGAAACAAAGTGTACTCTAGGATACTTGGACTGCGGCCTCCGAACCTGTTTTACTTTGGCTCTCGCTCCCCCCAAGAGCTACTGAAGGCATCTGGACTTACACAGGTTATTATTTAATTCAGTTCCCTCTATGAAGTGTTATTATAATCTGAATTTTGCTTATTGTGTTGGACCAATCTGATGTTGATGTGTTGAACAGAAATGGGTGTGCAGAGAAATCTCCAATTTTGAGTACTTGATGCAACTGAACACCATTTCTGGACGCACTTACAACGACCTGTCACAGTATCCTGTGGTGAGTACACTCCACCTCCCCTGACAGTGTGCACTACCTATATTTATGTGTATTTCTGTTGTTACTAAAGCTGATGCACTTACAGTGTGAGGAAACATCATGTTGCACTTGTGGTTTTTGTTTCTCTTCAGTTCCCCTGGATCTTGTGTGACTATACCTCTCCCACTCTCAATCTGGAGGACCCGTTAGTTTTCCGAGACTTGTCCAAACCCATAGGTGTGGTCAACTCCCGCCATGCGCAGAATGTCAGAGAAAAGTAAGTGGTTATATGACAATGCGCTTTTGGTTGTATTAAAGGGGTTGCAGATCAGTAGCCAACCGAGGATGCATACTTTTTAGATAGGAGGAGCTAAAACATGCAAAACCATCAGTTTTCTGCTTTAATCAATGAGCATTTTATTTTCCTTCATTTTGTCATTAGGTATGAGAGCTTTGAGGACCCAACTGGCACCATCGACAAATTTCACTATGGCACACACTACTCTAATGCAGCAGGAGTCATGCACTACATGATCCGCATGGAGCCGTTCACAACTCTGCATATCCAGCTGCAGAGCGGCAGGTGGGGACGCTGACTAGTGTATTATATTTCGTTATATTCCCTGCTATTCTGCAGTCTCTGTATATGTCTACTGTATATGTCGTTTAGGTTTGACTGCGCAGACCGACAGTTCCACTCGGTGGCAGCAGCCTGGCAGGCTCGCATGGAGAGTCCAGCTGACGTGAAAGAGCTCATCCCGGAGTTCTTCTACTTCCCAGAATTCCTGCAGAACATGAACGGTGAGAAAGACTGAACCGTTGGGCCGATTGAAAGCTTGAAAGCAAATTGATCTGCTTCGTTTTGTTGTGAGATGTTGATATACAAATATTTGTTTAATGAAAGATCTTAACGCAGAATTATTGTTGTAGGCTTCAACCTGGGACAGTTGCAGATATCTCAGGACCCATTGACAGATGTTCTGCTGCCTCGTTGGGCCACATCAAGAGAAGACTTCATCAAGCAACACAAGAAAGCCCTGGTGAGCCTACACAAACAAGTCTTAAAACTTAGACAGCCTGTTAATCGTGCATTAGTTTTCTAACACACTGTATTAAAACAACTATCCAAGATGACAACAACTTGTATCTTGAACATCTAGGAATGTGAGCATGTGTCCAGTCACCTCCATGAGTGGATTGACCTCATCTTTGGTTACAAGCAGAGAGGCGAGGAGGCAGTGAACGCCCTCAATGTCTTCTACTACTGCACGTATGAGGGTAAGGCAAAAGTGAAAACTCTTTCTCGCTAGTGATCCATGGAGCCTGCTAATTCTGCGAGGATTTGTGAAGTTGTTTGCTCCTGATGTCCCATATTTCCCTTCAGTCTCTTGACACATGAACGGTGTTTTTTGTGTTCTTGTGTGAGACTCATTCTTGCTTCTTGTTTGGCTCTCATGTAGGTGCAGTAGATCTGGATGCAATTGCCAACGAGACGGAGCGTAAGGCCCTGGAAGGCATCATCAGCAACTTTGGACAGACTCCCTGTCAGCTCCTTAAGGTACAACTCCCAGACTAATTCACGTCCTTGATTATCAACAAAAAGCTGTTAAGTTCTGTTTAGAAAGTGTCCATTTTATATATCACATTCCTATCTCGAACCAGGAACCGCATCCTCCTCGTATGTCAGCTGAGAACGCAGTTAGGCGGCAGGCCCGCCTGGACACTCTGCCCCTGAATATCTTTGAGCAGCTCAACAAACTCCGGCCATTTGTGGAGGTGGGTTCTCTCATTATTCCTCTAAATCAAAAACTCATATTGTGTTGGTGTGTATGTATGTATTATCATGTGTGTGCCTCAGGTGGTAAGCGATGGCCTTCCGCTGGTCCAGGCAGTGGTACCAAAGAGCCAGAATCGCTCCTTCATCATCCAGGGCTCAGATATACTGGTAAGGATCAGTCGTTCACACGGGCCCACATGTAAAACTTAACACAGTCACAACAATTAACACATTCATTTAACATTTTTGTATCATGGCACTTTTTCTCTACAGGTGACTGTGAGTTCAAACGGGTTGATAGGGACACACAGCTGGCTGCCATATGACAAAAACATCGCCAACTACTTCACCTTCACTAAGGACCCCACCATGACTAATCCCAAGTGAGTGCCCTCAGAAGAAAAAGCCTATGTGAAGCCCATATTTAAGTTTTTGTGGTTTACGCAATCAAGCAACATCTAAAATGACTAACTGCTAAAAAAGCAGTAACAAGTTTATCTGTACTTTGTTTAAAAATTAATTATTGCACTTATTTGATGGATGTTATTTTTTACTCAGAAATCCTCAACTGGGCTGCCCAGATAGCTCAGTTGGTAGAGCGGGCGCCCATATATAGAGGTTTACTCCTCAACACAGTGGGTTCGACTCTGACCTGCGGCCCTTTGCTGCATGTCATTCCCCCCCTCTATCCTCTTTCATGTCTCCAGCTGTCCTGTCAAATAAAGGCCACCAAAATAATAAAACTCAACCGGGTCAGTGAAAAAAAACTCACTTCACATCATTTTAAAAGATGCATAAAACATTCCTGATAGTTGAATGGAAGCGTAACATCTGTTTTAATGAAATGCAATTTGGTTTAATGGATCTTTTTCTAAACTGACCTTGAACGTGAATCACATAAACGCAAAATAAATCAGGATAAGAACCATCTGAACACTGGATCTAACGCAGGTTGTAATTTGCAGATGTCATGACAGTTTAATGTGCCGATTATAAATCTCCGCCACGTTTAGGCCACAGCTCACTCGCGCTTCTTGTTTCTACCTTTTGATCATTCCAACTTGGCTTTGTTGTGCAGAACGCAGCGTTTCTTGAGCGGACCTTTCTCTCCCGGGGTGGAGATCAATGCTCAGGTGCTCGTGGTGTCCAACGACGGCCGCCTGCTGTTCAGTGGAGGAAACTGGGACTGCAGTCTCCGTGTCACCCAACTGGGGAAGGGCAAGCTGGTGGGCAGGATCTGCCGGCACATTGGTGAGCTCTTATTGACGTTTTTCTAACTTATAACATGCTTTGTTTCGATGTTACATATTTATTTGTATTATTGTGTGTTCCACAAAGACGTTGTTACGTGCTTGGCTTTGGATCTCTGTGGCATCTACCTCATCTCTGGTTCAAGGGACACATCCTGTATAGTGTGGCAGGTTCTACAGCAGGTAAACATCTTCAAATCTGTCTTCATCTAGGCTCACTCACATGCTTGTACACATGTGCATGATTATAAAGCTGAGGTCAAAGTTGTGGCTTCACATATGGATTCTCCTTTTTTTCACCCTGCAGGGTGGCTTCTCCAGCGGCCTTTCTCCTCGGCCAGTGCAGATTCTTGGGGGACATGACCAGGAGGTCACCTGCGTGGCCATCAGCACCGAACTGGACATGGCTGTCTCAGGGTCGAAGGTCAGCGATTTCACATTCTATCATTCTATATTCTAACATTCTAACAGTTATAAGTAACAAAGTAATAATGTCAACTGATGGTTATTTTTGGGAGAAATGTTCATTTATTTTAACATACTTCAATAATCCCGTAAGGGAAATTGTAAATTATAAATTTTTTTTTTTCTATCTGACCAGCTGTCCAAATATTACAACAATGAAAGGCAAGGAAAAGCTGTAAATTCTCACATTTGAGAAGCTGCAAAAGTGTTTTTTTACGTATTAATAGATTATTAAAATAGGTGCACGGTAATTTTCTCTTGATCAAATAATTAATGAATTGACTAATCTTTTCCACTTTATAATAAACTATTATGTAAGAAGACTTTTTTAAATTAAATTTTCTCTCTCATATTGCTTGAGATCTGTATACTTGTGCAGGTGTGAAAAATGCTGTTCACCCTAAATAACCACAATATGCTTGAAAACTACTTGAATGTTCTTCAACCAAATGTGATGTGGCTCGGAAGCCAATGTAACCGTTTCAGTTTCAACTGACACTTCATTTGAGCTATTCATGTGCTCCTAAATTAAATTAGAGAATATACATGGTACATACAAATCCATTATGCCTGGCTGTAATAGTAAGGGCTTTACATTGATCTATTAGGACTCTCCATTGCCAAAAGTTGCAGCATGACATGTTGCCAAACTCCAAGAAACTAGCAACTTGTAAGTCCATATGACTTTGGTATGCATTGTGAAACTAAAAAGAAAACGTTCACAAGAATGCATAAAAACACGTAGAGAATGGTTAGCATTGCGTCTTAACTGACCATCGCATGCTGTGTTCACTGTGTGTCAGGATGGGACTGTGATCGTGCACACTGTCCGACGAGGCCAATTCCTGCGAACGCTGCGGCCTCCTGGTGATAGCTGTGTACCCGCCCAAATCTCTGGGCTCCAGGTGGGCCTGGAAGGCCACATTGTGGTACAGACCTCGCAGGACGAACGATTAAACAGAAAGGTACTTACGATACATTGTATATACAAACACGCACTTAAACAAGTTTCTCAACCTGTTAACGCCATTACTAAAATTCTGCTTAATCCTACAGGGCAAGTACTCCATTCATGTTTACTCAGTAAACTGTTGTCTGATGTCCTCCTTCACCATGGAGGAGCAGGTGACTGCCCTCCACCTGGTGTCTGAACACCTCATCCTGGGGACTGCAAAGGGCAGCCTCCACATACGAGATTTATGCAGGTAAAGTTTTAAGTTCTTTATCGTGCTACTAATTTGCAGCATGTGTAGTAACGTTAAGTGTAAAGTTTAGTTCTTCAGTTTAGTTCTTCCTTCTAACTCTCTTTTCTGTTTGACAGCCTGGATGCTCTGGTAACGCCCCTGGCCTTGAAGGTTCCTGTGAGAAGTGTGTCTGTCACCAAAGAGTGCAGCCACATCCTAGTGGGACTAGAGGACGGGAAGCTAATTGTGGTGGGGGCAGGGAAGCCAGAGGAGGTGAGAAGCAGGACATCAAGTGATTGTGAGATGTGAGAGTGGGGTGGCAGTGTATGTTTGTATGTGTGAGTGTTGTGAAGAGGAGGAGGTGGGGTAATCATATGCTAAGTGCTTGTTGGAAACCAGGTTTTTCACATGATAATTGGGCGTCTTTAGTCTAACATCTCCGTTTTAGCCCTTAAGTAAAGATTAACATGTTTCTGCTCTTGTTCTCAGGTTCGCTCAGGACAATTCTCTCGTCGCCTGTGGGGCTCCACACGCCGCATCTCTCAGGTGTCCTCAGGTGAAACCGAGTATAATCCCACTGAGAATGCTGGCAAATGAGATGAGCAATGGTGGAGGAACTCTTAAGGACTCTGTAGGCTGCAGATACCTGCACCGCCAAGATGCTCGCTAGACTCAACAAGGCCTTTGTTCCCTTTACAAGCTGGTCTTCCTCAGCCACTGATCTCTCTGAGAGAGCAACGATACACTGTGCACTTTTTTATTCTCAAATTATTTGATATTTTTATTGCATATTTTTATTTGCAGTTGTGTACTGTTTTTAATCAGCATCATTCCAAAGAGTGGCCTTGTTTTTGTGGATGGAGAAGAGCTCGTTGTTTGAGGTTGTGTGAAATGCTGTTGAACTGTATGTACAATAAGTCAGATTTCAGGGATGTGACTCGTGCTGATGCACATGCAGCCTTAGACACAGACAGAAATAATGCTGTGAACTCTCCAGGCTCCATGCTTTCTTGTCAGAGAGGAGCTGTGATCTCTGTGCTGTTGAATTGTTCTGGCAATGGCACCTTCTTAAAACTCCTGAAAACTTGAAAACTTCTGTAGATGTTGCTAGAGATTTCAACATTGCAATACTGGTAAATACCACATGGGGGTAAAAGAAAGATACGAGGGTTAACTGATCACTATAGTGAACCAATGCTGTATTTGGATCTTTAGTGGTCAACATTAGGATTTGCTGATCTTTGCAGCAGAAGTGCACCGCAACACCACAGTCTATAATCCTGCATTCCATTCGGCTCTAAGCAATTTAAAGCTGTTACAATTAAAGCAATAAGTGCTTTAATGGTCAAGTATGTGAATATATTCACTGTTTTTATCATGACTGTGGAGCTTGGATGCAATAAAACTCAAGAGGAGTGCCTCCTATTGCCTTACACTGAATGAAGTAAAGACCTTTCCAAATGTGTCTGTACTATGACTATTAATATCCCTGTTTTATTTCATCTGAAAAGTAAAAGTAGTTATTTTAGCTTGTGTCTTGAGCCATGTATAAACACTGAATTGTCAGGCTGTACCCCTGCTGATCTGATTTAAACACACCTTACTACTCTACTGTGACTCAGATGTGGATAAGATGTTGTTAATGAACTCAGTAAACTGTTGGCTGGATGCACATAGTTGCCTGTCTGTACTGGTATTGTAATGTTTATGGAGCGCAGAAAAACATCTGAAGACATGATGACTCTGAAACACGTGATCATAAAAGTACATGAGTGAGTGTCAGAGGAATTCACTTCCTGCCAGCTTCTTTTACTGGGGTTTGAACAAAGTAGTTGTTATGCAGTGTAATGACGGGACAGACACAAAGGGAGCTATTTGGGCAAATGCAATACCCATAACATGGTGCACACAAATGACCTAGTCTTTGTAAGTGATGCTCAGAATAACCTTACTAAGTGTGAGCAAGTATAAAACAAACTATATTTGTTTACTTATCAGTTCATACACAAAGTCAATACAATCAAATTTCACAACTGTAAGATGAGATGTCTGTGAACATAAAGGATTGTTTGCAGCTTTTCAAGTATACATTTGATCATCTAGTATATCTATTGTGAATACTGATATCAATTCATGTAACGCTGCTCTGGTTTTCTCTAAATGTTATGAATGTAATATTTCCCTTTATTAATCAATGGAGCTCAGAATGGAGGCTTCCTTTCAGCATTGGGTCTTTTTACAATCACAGTCCTCTATCAAAAAGTAGGTTTAAGTCATGATGTATATGATGTTTTTAATATTTTTTGTTGTTTAAATGTCCTGATTTAGATTCAAACTGATCCAACAAAAAACCTTAAGTGAAGGTCAGCACTGCCTTGAATTTGGATAATTATTTAGCTTTTGTATTGTTCTTGGAAGATGTTGAAAATACACTTTACCTTTTAAAAATCAAGCAGCCTGGGCTCATTGTAACTTAAACATAAACATGTGATTGTCTGTATGTCTGTTTTCCCTCTGTTACTATCTGTAGTCATATTCAGTCTCTGAAAATTCTCCTAATAAGGCCAATAATTGTGACTGGAATCGTCTTTTCTGTGAACCACTGCCCATATCCTGAGGATGATTGCCCATTACTAAAAAATGAGCTCTGATTATGTGTGTGAACCACAGCAGGAAGGAAAGTGATCCACTGCCACAACATAGATCATCCAGCTCCTCTACTGTAATCCCAGCCTTGCATGCGTCTGTGATGTTAACCCTATTTGAGTTGAAAAGGTCACAGTGAGCAACGGCCCATTTATTTGAAGAGGATACTTTGATCTCCTGGTGGGCCGAACATCCTGTCGGCCTCCCCATAAACACCTCCGGGGGTACAATTCAGAGGGGTGGGGAGGGGTGAGGTGGGTGATAAAAACAGACCTGTAGCCCCCCCCCCAGTCAAATACAAGCCACAGAATAGTGAATAAGGGAAGTGGAGTAGGAGGGTGAAGAGGGACGCAGTCACTCTGATGTGGCTCCATTGACAATGGTGGGAGGGGTTGACACCTCGCTCTCGGTTATTGGCAGAATCTCCCACTGACCTCTCCAGACCTGAGGGCAGGCTGAGGGGATGGATGTCGTGAAATGCTGCAATTTTGGTGTTGTTCAAGTTCCTGCCAAGAACCGGAAAAACCCTCCAAAAACCCTCCCCCCTCTCCTTCTCCTTTCTCTTATCTCCCTTCTGGTCCATTTCTCCTCTGCCTGTGGACCCAAAGACCATGCTTTTATAGCTGCCTTATCATTCCCACCCATGTATGACCACAGAGGAACTCGGCCCTAAGATAAAGAGTCTGCGGCCCAACTGCAAGATTATGTAGACAAGTCAAGCGTAAAGAAGTGAGGGGAACTGTTTATTTGTCTGATTTCTAATACACTTGTTTGTTTTACCATTCATTTAATGTTTTCTCTAATGCACTGCAAACTAAATCTCTATCTTACCAAGTTTTTCCTAAAAGCAATTTTTTTCTTAAAACATGAAAAGAATTACCAGTTTAATAAGATTACTTCAACATGCTGCCAATAAATAAACACCCGCTTGAAGCAAGACAGAATAGAAAATTGCTGCACTAGAATTTCGAAAAGGTAAGCTTGATTCTAAAAGAAATCTTGAAACAAGTTGGTTTGTATTGAAAACATGTCAAATAAGATATTTCAAAACCCAACAACAGACAAAAACTACTTGGCAAGATGGACACGGTTACAGTTCATTGAAGCAAATCTAATAAATGATCAAATAGACACTTTTCACTTGGGAAGTGTCAGTGTGGATGACAGCCATGCATGCTCACTTTTAATGAAGCACAAACTGACAATCAAAATTAAGTAAGTAGAGGTTTTTGTCTATCTGTGGGCATGAATGAGAGAAACTGAAATATGGCTTGAAGTTTTATCAGAGCAGGAAGATCCTCTCTGTCTCTTCTCATCTCTCAGCAGGCTTTGAAGTGCAAGTAGTATTGTGTCTGAGAGATCTCTCCATTTGTTTTCCTCTGAAGTCTCCAGGCCCCCCTGCCATGCATTCACTAGAATTTACAAGGTGTGTAATTTACCCTGCGTTGGTTTTCTAATCTTTTGAATTGCTAAGATCAAACACGTGCTTCTTCTTAAGAGCATCTTGTTTGATTCACATGCTCTCTTTTGTTCCTGATAACAACTGATCACATCTCTATGTAAGTATCTCTGCAGGGTTGTAAAATGGTGTCATGTGAAAGAGCTCCATTTAATAAGGTTTTATCCCAGGATCAACATATGGTTTTTTTCAATTCACTATTCAATATGTGGCGAATGTTGTGGGAATATAGTTGAGAGTGTAACCCATAATATTAAAAGCTGTTTTTACATGTGTGGTTGCTAATAATTAGAAACATATATAGTTATTCCAAATTGTATAATTGTATTATACATCTGAACTTGTGTGTCCTCTAACAGGACACCTTGCCCTCTCAGTGGTCAGCCAGTGGTCAACCAGTGGTGGAAGAAGTACTCAGACCTTTCACTCAAGTAAAGGTAGCAATATCACAGTGTAGAAATACTTTGTTACACATAAAAGTCATGCATTCAAAGTGCTACTTGAGTAAAAGTACTAAGTATCAACATACAAATATATTTAAAGTACCAAAAGTAAAAGAACTCATTATGCAGAATAGTCCATTTCAGAATGATGTATATTACATTACCATTAACTAATTCATATAATGCCGGGTAGTTTAATCTATACAAATACATCATAATTCATTTTTTGATTATATAAGTAATACGTACAATAAATAATGATATCTGCATCCTGAATGTAGTGGTGTAGTGTAAAGTAGAATAGAATGAAATTACTCAAGTAAAGTATAAGTATCTCAAAATTGTACTTAAGTGCAATACTTGAGTAAACGTAGGCTACTTAATTACTTTACACCACTGCCAGCAACAATTATGCCATACTATTATGACTCAAAAGCTATGTTTTGTATGTTAAGTCTTAATTTGTAAAGTAATTCGTAAAGGTGGTAATTATACAAAATAATAAACTATATAAAAAGAGCAATACTCAAGTAAAGTACAAGTACCTACCAACCTACCTACATTAGTACCTTGTACTTGTGTACAGTACTTAAGTAAATATACTTAGTTACATTCCACCACTGATCTCTGGTCTGTTGGCTATTTATTCATGTATTTATTTAATTTCATAATGTTCCATTAACTCATTTAATATTGAACACGTTGGGCCTCCATATATTACTGCTTGGTAGTATTTTCATATTTGTTGATTGCACCCACATACTAACAATAAACTCTCAGTAATGTCAGACTTTATTGCAGATCTTCTATTACATTGCCGTTCCCAACAGCGCGTCGCAGGGATGCAGCCAATCACGAAGCCCCATTGAAAGCTGAGAGATGGGAGGAGAAAGGCCCAGGAGAGCTTGCAGGAGCTTTTCCTGCCTCATCTGTTGCAAAGCTGCGGGAGAGGTGGCATCCCGTGCATCCTGCCAGCTGAAACAGAAGAAACTTTGTGTTGGCTGTACACAGTATCAGCAGGGAATGCATTGAAATAAGCAAATGGAAGAATCAGCACGCGTTTTGAAGCCGCTTTCTCGTGCGTACCAACATTTCATTACGGGACTATGAGCAAACTTTTCCAGTTTGTGGAACCAGCGCGTTTTATGAGAAGTTGTTTTTTTTAAGTGTCACATTTAAATTTAGCGGACTGAACGTTTTAATGACACTTTTTGTGCGATTATTGAGGACTGCAGACTGAAAAAAGACGCACCAATCTGTCCGCTCGAGGTCGAGGAGGATTGTGGAGACTGCAGACATGAGACCGTTTGTCATCTGCGTGCTTCTGCTGTTAAAAGTAAGCAACAGTTAACACATATTTCTACTACTCAAACGCCTTTAAAATCTGCTGATTTCTTATTTCGCACTCTCATCATCATAACATCATAATAGCAGCCATTGTAAGCTTCAACCACCGAGTTCAGTCTTGCACCATTGTTCCCAAAGGAAATCTGTTTTACACCACAGAGCCATATTTCATTAAGGCTGTCACACGGCTCCTGTTGCTGAATATGCTTGTTGTCACTCTGTAGTTGGCAAATAACAGTGGGAAGCGTGAGACAAGACATCAGATGAAATAGCATCCTGTCTTTATGTTAAAGTCTCTCATAACTAAACAAAAGTGAAGTCCAACTACTTCTCAAGTTGCTATGATGCTGCTTGTCTTGTACTGTGGCCTACCTACTGCACATCTACACAAGCTGATGTAGACTTTCACAAAACATGCGGGAAAAATGTGCAGGGAGAATGAGCCAAACAACTTGGAAATATCAGACAGAACATAACACAGGAGCACACGATTAACCAAGATAATGCACCTACACAGTGATACATTATGTATTTTATGAACAAATTATAGTTTCAGTTGTGTTTGATAGCATATTATTAAGCCAGGATTAGTGTGAAAAGAAGGCGCATGCCTCCACAGTTACATACAATAGTTTGACACTCATCTATCTCAAAAAGCCCATGGGGCTTGTAGTCCTGTCTGGACACGCTCCTCACAAAGCACTTTTGTTAGATCAAAGTATTCACATAAAACTTCAACTCTTAAAATGATGTGTATCTCTTTTCTGAGAAAAGGGTGCAATATCAATAAGGATTCTTTATGCAATCTAAGACGTCATTTCTCAAAACAAACACAGTGACTTTATATGTTTAAGTAGCCCACTGCAAATCTGTCCTGCTGGCAAATTATTATTTTCTTTCTTTCTGGGAAACTTAGTGCAGAAGTCGATTGTATCTTACAGTATGTGAGCACACTCTTCATGATATTCTACTGTTAATTGAAAGGCTCATATTGCCTGTACTATACTGTACATGTTGCCATGTTTGTTGCTTCGACAATTTCTGGTGAAAATGTGGCCTAGCATTCAGTATGGGTCTGGATATCCGGAGCAAAGCAATTATCACAATTTTCTCCCAGTTTGTGGTGTGTGTGTGTAGGGTGGTGGGGTGGGGTGGGGGTGGGGGGTAGTTTAGCTTGTTACCACAGTCATTTGAATTTCCATAGAGCAGTTAGACAGATTTCTTTGGTGGGCAGACTTCAGGATCAACTCTTTGGTGTAAATTGAAAATCAGTAGATTAAAGGTTAACAGATCACTGTGTGCTGTCGTGTTTGATTCAAGATCATAGTAAGCTTTCTGCCTAAAAAAAAAAGAGAAATCTGTGTCCTTTAATTTGTCCCTTATGCTCCCTGTATACTAATGACAGTAATCAGTACGGATGGGATGTGCAGCCTTGACAACTTTCCCTCAGCTGTCTGCTGAAAGACCTCTGTCTTTTGCCGACACAGCCCAGATTGTGAAGGCTCATGGGGTCATTGTCTTCACAGGGAGAGAGCATCCTTTTGTGTGTTTATTTACACGCAGATTAGATTAACTGTGGAAACTCCAGCCTATGCGCTTCAAAAGTGGCCTCACTTCAAAAGGGCACAGAAAATGTTTCAGGCACAGAGAAGGCTGAAAGTGTGTGTGTGTGTGTGTGTGTGTGTGTGTGTGTGTGTGTGTGTGTGTGTGTGTGTGTGTGTGCCTGCATGTGATCCGCGTTGACTGAGTGACTCCGGCAGCCGTGGAGTTGAGAGCCCCATTGAAAGCAGTGCTCCTCGGTGGTCTGTCTGTTCTCACTGGGGAATCCCTTCAGATTGCAGCTTCTTACCTAAATGGAAAAAGCAACTGCAGCCCCCTTCCCTTCAGACTTTCTGCCCCCAAGTCAACAAGATAAGACTGAAAACTCTTTGGTGCATGCAAATTCATCTTTGCTTTGAAATTGGATATGACACCAAAGTAGGATATTGTTGATTTATGTATCACTGAAGTAACTTATTATTTTTTTTTTTTTTAAGTAAAACCTCAAAAAGCATAAAAGATAGGAAGCATTAACATGTTTTCTTATGAGGTCTCTCGTGATAATTTAGTTTGAAATCATACAGTGTAAACTTCATTGTTTCATTGAAGTATAATAAATATTAATTGCACACCGACATATGTACTCATACCAATAAACATTAGGTGGTATCCATACATAGTTCTATGTCATACTGTACAGTAGATAATGACTTAGTCATACGTCTACTGATCCCACTCGTCTCTAGTGGGGCATGGACTAAATATTTCTTTGTACAATGAGCACCAGTGGATGAAGTGTCAAGCCTTTGGCAGTTCCTGCTCTCCAGGCAGGCTTACAGAGTTACAACAGCCCAGACTCACACCAGGCTCTGTGAAATGACAGAAATCCAAGCTGGAGGTAAAAATAAAACAGAGCCACTGTCACCAAATATTTATCAAAGCATAGATCCAGGGCTAAGAGGTTAGCTAGTGTTAGCAGAGGAGCTCCATCTGTCACAATGAGAGAGGAACAACCAGAGTTAGCAGGACGCCTTCGTGCTAAAAGTGATTATGGTCCAGGCTCAGTCACAGTCTGCCGACTCCAAACATCCTACTGGTTCCTGCCTGGCCTGCTGGATCCTACCACCACCCTAATACCTTTGATCTGGGATCTGTGGCTGGTGCTCAGATATCATCAGGCGACTCTGTAAGCACTGCAGTAATACTGGCTGTTGTTTTTGGACCGAGGCAAGCCCCGTTTCAAAGCAGTTTCTCCTCTATCGTCAGCATGGATCGTTTCAGTGTTTTGCGAGTGGGGGCATGGCATGGTGTGTTTGTGGTGGGCTTTTTGTTGGAGGCTCTACAGGTTTGCACACGTTGCCTGTGTTTGTTGGCAGACTTCAGAGACAAAGAGAGGCATCCGTGGGGTTGTTTAGCTGTTACTTTTCCCCTTTGCAGGAGGTGAGTTGTTAGACATCTGTTTGCTCTTCTCAGCCCCCAGGCGGAGTAGGCCAATCTCCCTTAAATGTGTGCATGTTTAAGATGCCGCTGTTCAGAGCCTGGAGAAGGGGAGTTAGTGAAATTCTGACCTTCATAGACACACCTGCGACTTCAAAGCCCCCCTCCCCCCCTCACCCAAACAGACACTTGCATCCTGGGCAGCATTGGTTAACTGACACCCTTGCCTGGGGCTGGAACCGTCTCCTTTACATACTCCCCCCCTCCCCCCCTCCTTTCTGATGCCAAGAAATACACACACACACACACACACACACACTGATTTGGAATGAGTGGGAGGGCGGAAGCTCCTTTTACTTCTTCCTTCCTCCTTTTCTCAGTTTTTTCCTTCACCCCTTTATGTCTTATTCTTTCCAATGGTCTAAAGCCATCTGATTAAAGCCAGCCACTCCTGACAGGCACCAGCCCTGCTGCACAGGCCGTTAGGAATGTCTGATCTATCCCTCATGTCATAACTCAAGCTGGGCTCTCCATTAAACACTTTCAGATAAGACTCAGAGCACTTTAAGGGTGAAAACTGAGGCAGATAGAAAGATAAAAAAAAGGGCAATTTTCAGTTCACCCAGTTTCCCACTTCTTTAATTGCACAAGGGTGGGATGTGTGTGCGTGTGCATGTGCATGTGCGTGTGCGTGTGTGTGTGTGTGTGTGTGTGTGTGTGATTTTCTTCCAACATGTGGTGTAAAGCAGGAAACTCCTTGGTCAAAGAAAAAACCCTTTCTTTTGTTTTAAGTTGAATATAAACCCTGTGACTTCTGATTCTAAATGGCCTGAGACATAAGAGAGTATTTGTTTAGTAACACAGTGGTGGTATTTTGTCTAACTGTCAATTATTTACTTTAGGTTACTCTTGGACATGCCTGTGACAGCAGCCAATTCACTGAATCAGGGCAGTGTTGCAGTCGGTGTCGTGCTGGCTTCAGAGTGGAGGTACAGTGTGGGAAAGAGGATACCAAGTGCACACCATGCCCAAAGGGTAAGCAATTATATTCTAATGTCACTCCACCAATGTGGAATATGTTTTACCTGCCGTATCGTTATCTCTGTCATCTGTTTAAGAGGAATGATTTAAACGGCACCACTTCTCATCATTGCCACTAATATTTGTGAGAGAAACACAGTTTCTCCAGACTGACACTTATTTTGTTATGTGTTTCCAAGGAACGTTTTCCTCATCTGAAAACCCTGACGCTTGCCTTCCCTGTGCAAAGTGCCCACCCGGTGTTCCCATGATTGCTTCTTGCTCTGCCAGTCAAGACACACAATGTGAATGTGACAACGGCTTCTTCTTTTTGAGCACCTACGGCAAGTGTGTGCCTTGCTCCAAATGTACTCGTAGTGGCGAGGGTGTTGTCCGGGAGTGTGGCCCACAGGGAGACACACAGTGCCAGATCTGCGGCCCAGGAACATTTTCTGAGGAGCGCATTAGCACCAAACCCTGCCAGGCCTGTACCCAGTGCTCTGACAGCGAGGTGGAGATCCGACACTGCATGCCCAACTCTGACACACTCTGCATGGGTGAGTTGAAAGGAAGCGTTAGACAGATAAAATACATTGGATTTTTTAATACAAGTCTGGTGACATTCTATATTTGTCTTATTGTCAACAAATCCCATGACACAAGACAACAATAAATTGATGCTATTAAGTAAGAAGTATCCTCTGTATAGCCAAAGCCTGATATAGTTTATGTATTTGTGCCATAGACCTCCATTGTTGTCCAAAAACTATGCAGGATTGGAAAATAATCCCCAACCAACACAATGTACTCCTGTTTGAGTAACCTTTGCTAAAAACTACAGTCTCTGCTGCTTTTGTAAATTACTTAAAAAAAAAAGTGACTTTGTGACAAGTTTTTAAAAATATCTGTCTTCAGTAGGAACGAATGGGCTGCCACAGACAGAGTAAGGAAATTGGAAAGTATCGAAAGTATTGTTGATTTTGGTCTTTAATGTGATTTTCCAGCCTTAACCCTTAAAGATCGAATGCAGGGAAAGGCAGCAATAGTACAAGCTAAAAAGATGAAAGAATGAGCTAAAGCGAGTGGGAGGGTCTTTGAGAATACAAGGACATGTGTTGAACACCTGCATCCACACCTCTGAACACTCTGTAACACTCTGAGCTGAGAAACATGAGTAGTGAAAAAGAGCTCACTTAAGTGCTGTAATCCCATTGGTATGAGCTTGACAGGTCTTTAGGTTAACTGCCCCCAAGAACCTGAAGGCCAAGGAAGGCTGCTGACCCTGACAACTAGTCTGCTTGCTCCCAAATGGCTACACTCGCTCTCCAGGAGTAAGGTCATCTGTACACACTTTGGGTCCATATGTCATGACCCTTTGACCCCCAAGAGGTGAGCACAATACCGTGCAGCATTTGATCCTAAAATAGGCAGACCGCAGGAGGGAGTGCAAGGCTGGAAACAGGGGCAATGAAAGGTTTCAAAACCCCAGGGGACCGGGATGACTGAGGCTATCATTACATCAGGCGTACAGGCTTTTCTGTGTCATTATTTCAGGCTCTAATTTATGCAGCCCAAATGTGGTTCTGATGTGCATATGCAAGAATAAAGTCCCTCACACATATCTCCCTTCCTCAATCTCAATAGATAAGAAGCTGCACATTCTGTCTCGTCCTGCTGTGGGTGGGTCTGATGCTTCTCGCTGGCCAGGTGTTGAGGATGGGGAGACCAGTCCTGCGCCTGCTGGAACACCTAAGTTCACCCCGCAGGATGATGGAGGCAGCAACAACATTCTAGCCTATGTGTCTGTTCTTGCTGCCGTGGTCCTGGGTCTGCTTATTTATGTGGCTTATAAATGGTGAGTTTTCACTAGGGATGGGTCCTGGTCCTTAAATGGATGTTATAAAGATAATAAGATTGGCTTTGAGATAAAAATAGCTCACTGTGGGGAGGTTAACTGACAGTATTTTCTTCTGCTCATCTCAGCTGGAGATCATGTAAACAGAAAAGGGCTCTTTCTAAGGCCCGTGCAGCTGAGTTGGGAGCATCTCCAGAGGGAGAAAAGCTCCAAAGTGACAGCGGTGTTTTTCTGGACTCTCACAGCCTACAAGACAACCAGCCCAGCAAAGGTGTGGTATTCACAGTCCTCGTTTATAAAACTTCAAATGCGTGGGACTTTCTAAAATAAAGGATTGTATTAGAGAAAGGAAAAATCACTTCCAGACAGAACACTATTTTCCTCCATCTTCTCTTAAAGGTACCCTGTGGAGTATTTGCCCACTAGCAGCGCTTTAGAGCAGTGTTTTTGTTAGTGGGTCTCCGATTTGTTTTTTGTATCTTATGCAAACGCGCAAAGATGCCCTTGTACGTGCTTTCCTGACGCCATCTCTAGGGCATTCCAGTCATTTGACAAACGGTGGCAGTAATGCACCATGAAACGTTGTGTGTGACAAAGCACTGAAGAGGAAGACTGCGAGCTAGTGAATATGGATGTAAACAATGCATGTTAAACTTGGTATTTCTAAAAAGAACTATTGTTAGATTAAATTTGGAAAATCACAACCATTACTACCGTTACAATTATTGAAAATTGTTTTCAAGTACAAATAGCCAAACAGTAAGCTAACTTTGTTTGTGTTTCCACAGGTACTAAGAGGGACAGCAAGCAGGACAATCGTCTGTACATCAACCTACCCCCCCACAGACAGGAAGAGGTGGAGCGCCTCCTGCAGGAGGGAGGGGGCCGGGGCTGGAGGCAGCTGGGTGCAGCGCTGGGCTATGAGCCTGAACAGCTGGACCTGTTTGGGCGTGGAGAAGCCCCCGCTCACACGCTCCTCTCTAACTGGGCCCAGAAAGAAGGCTCCACTCTGGGACTGCTGTGTTCTGCACTGGCCCGCATTGAGAGGCCTGACATGGTAACAGCTCTTAACTGCCCCACGCAGGGTGTTTCTTTGGTCTGACGTCTCCTCAAACACACGTATGACACTAACAGACTCAAGTGGAGAACTTTCACTGAAATGACAAGGAAGGCACTCTGATATGAACACCTCTGACTGTTGGAGGCTGTCACTGATGGTTCTGATTACTTCTAATTTAGTTTTATATTTGTGTATCACTTTCTTCTGTCCCAGTTTATGTCACCATTTGATTTTACATGGATCCAACTGCAATGTGTCTGTTATCGCTACAGAACAAATTACCACTTTACCAGTGGAAATGAAAACTTAAGTATGTTGCAAACTCTCATTGCCACTACTGAGGGAACAACATTTTTAGTTAGCTGGTTCAGACCATGGACACTGTAGAAAACTAGTCATATTGGATTAGAACTACAATGACCCTCACAAACAATAAGTACAATGTTGTTTACATGCACACACATCCTGGTTACTCTGCGTATTCGGTCAGTGGCAGGAAACACAATAATGTCTTTACTGTACACGTGTGGTTTATTCTATAAACCACAGTTTACATGTTATTTGGACAGTAATCAGATTTATCCCCTGCCCCCTCTAAAAAAATGTCAGCCCTCCATGTGTTGTAAACAAATACAGCTTAGATCATCATGTTTATAGTCTAGCTAGCCTTGTTTTATGAATCACAACTTTAGCAACCTCTTTGGTACTGCAGTTGATTTTTTGCCAGAAGGAGACGGTTTCTTCCAGCAACACTGATGATGCGACTTTCCCCATTTGGAAACATTTCCATGCACATGTACACGCCCAAAAAGAGAAGAAAACTCCAAGAAATCCATTGAAGGGTTTACATGGCCAAGTGATCAACCTTCCCGATGATGCTTGCAGTTGCTAAGAAGACTTCATCTAATGTGTAGATGGGAACTGCGCACTCAAATTTTTTAAGTCTGTTGCCTTATTCTGTTGTTTTTTTTCTACTACTTTTTCAGCTGCAGGCTCAATATAGCCTTGGTATTTATTCACACTGAGGGTTTATATTATGCACATGCATGCATTCAAATCTCATCAGAAAACACAAAATTAAACATTCTGTGAAATATAAAAAACATCTTTCGTAGCTCTTCCTAATAATCATCTATGATTATAAATATCTTAAATATTGATTCGTTTTGATAAATCATGGCTCAAAGTGAGATTATTTTTGAACTGTGAAGACTGAAGAAAAGGAATAGAAATTATCTATTCTCCTTGCATTCATAATACACAGCTTCATTTTTGTCACATTGATTTCTCACATTAGACACAGAAAAAAAAATCAAAAGACACTGTTAACATCAATGCTCGTGTCCAGGTCGCCATCTTGCTTTTGTATTTATTTCATCACCATTTCAAGTATAAAATTAAATCAAATCTATAAAAACTTTGGACATGTGCAGTGTCCTAGTTACACTGTGTGATGGCCTCAGATGGTTTGATATGTTTTAACGCCAGCCATGTATGGTTTTGTGTATATATTTCCTAATAGTATGTCTCAATGTGTTTTTGTAAGAGTTTTATTGATTTAATAAATAACTTTGATAAGCCAATGCTCTTTTGTTGTAACAGAAGGACCTGATACTTAAGTCTTTATGCCGTAGATCAGTGATTGTCCTCGGGGATACTACTGCAGTTGCTTGTGGTGATTGTAGAGTAGCTCAATTAATAATAATAAAAAGAATTACAGTAAATAAATAAAAATCCTCATATCGAGTCATCTGTAACGCCTGAACACTGTTTTAGGAGTGGTTGAAAACTAGTTAACAAACAAGCAGAGACGCTGAAACAGCTAAAAGTGATGGCTTAATAATGGTTAAAATATCTCAAACTAATGGATAAAAAGTTGACATAGCTTAAACTAATTGACAGCTACACGGTTAAAGTAGCAGCTAAAATAATAGCTTGGATAAAGGGTTGAAATAAATGGGGATGACAATAAAAATGGCTACTTGATTTCATCTTTATATATAGGGTTAAGAGTACAAATGACAAAAAAAGATTCAAGAGGCCTCTATAGGTTGATACTTTAGTGACTAACCCTAACCCTTGTGGCATACCTACCATACATGCTAAACAATTAGTTTAGCAAAAAAAATCAGACATTGCTTATGTAATTTGGATAGGCTACGTTACATGCCTTTTGAATTTATAGCAACACTAAGACCCACCAAATGGAAATATGAAAATTACTGGACCACAACCACACTCTTATAGATATGTCTGTCACTTACAGTAAAATATAAAACCCACTTGATGAATTACACAGTGAAGTTCAGACATATTTAGAATATCCTACCCCTTATCAAGGGATTTAGTGTATAAGAACATTTCCTATCCAAAACCCAGAGGGAAATCAGTCAAGAGGTATGTAATGATTTGAGGGTGAAATGAAAATAAAAGCTTTATTCAAAATATTCTGGAAGGTTTCTCTCTGAGGCGCAATCTGATTCCTGCTCCCCCTCTGCTCTGCACTCAAATCTGTTAATGATCTCTTTGCATTCAGTTCTAAGTGGGAGCAGGCATCTTACACGGCCTAGGGCTGCGTTACATGCCGTCACAAACTCCAGACGGGACTGCTTAACTGTGGTCTGGAGCACACAGGCATGGGGCTGCGGAATGTGCATACACTGGGAGGGGGTTGGGACCAAAGAGAGAGGAGAAGCACAGCAGTGCCTCTCTCCACTCGTCACAGGTCTCCATATTTAGAGCACACTAAATGTCTCGAATGAAAGCAGTCGATCACTTTGATGTCCTTTACTGGGGCCAAACATCTGGCTCAACACTGTGCGTATGCGCTGTACTGGCATTCATGCCATGTGCACCCCATATTAGAAGAGGGAGCCAATCTAAAATGGGATTGGGTGTGCACTCAGCAGTCAATCATGTCAAGAGGTCACACACATTTGCTTAGATCGGTTCCAGTCTATTTAACTGAGACCCAAGTGAACCCAATCCAACTGCAAAGCAGGGAAATGGATATCATTTTACAAAAAGGTTTATTATCTTTTAAAATGTTTGTACACTCAGTATGACAATGTGCTTACACAATACTTACAGTAGAGTAGGGTGAAACATACTTTGTACATAGAAAAATAATAAACAACAAAAAAAAAAGGAAGAATCTCCCCCACCACTGAAATAAAATAAAAGGATGTGAGTCAGCGGGGTCCTAAGTTTGACAGACTGATGTGGGAACTGCATCAGGAGGGCTGAGCTGGTGAGGATGGGCTCCCTGACCCCACTCTCCTGCATACAGCTTTGGTAATTTTACACTTTATTTACACTTTCAATCATGAAATGATAGTCCTTTTACAAAGTGTCTGCTTATTTAAACATTCCCAAAACTAGTATTCAATATATTCACATATAAAGCAATGTACATGTGTTGGAACTTTGTTTAATGCAATTTAATAGGCTGCAAGAAATCAGTGACCTAATGCTTATGAAACTAACCTTGACAACCGTAAAAATCTCTGAAATTAATGAGCGACAGTGTGTGGAGCAAGACCTATCAAAGTGTCGTCTAACTAGGACCAGATAGAAAGAACCAGAACACACAAGATGTTTAGAAACTGTTAAAACTGCAATGCTACAACCTTCACTTTCCGCATTATTCCTGTAAGTAGAGGAAACAGGGCAGAACGAGTTGGGAGAGGGGTTGGACAGGAAATGGCTAAACAGCACATCATAGCATAGCATTCAAACCCTGCTCCCGGTATTATACATCAATTCATAAAAGACATATTGATCACCTAGCCAACCTGCTGGTTATTGACTGATCCCTAAAGTGTACTGTAAGTAAAAGCTCATTCCAGTGAGGGCATATTACTTGACACAGGAGACATGGAAAACATAGGAATTTCCATAAGGATACCACTCTGACCTCAGCCTACATCATGCATTCATAAAACAACAGAGGCTCCAAAGTCTTGTGGTTAAGAAGGCAGGGTTTGAGGAGTGGAAGCTTGGACCTCCACCGCCCAGTTAAAAGCAGCACCAGATACAGTCAGTGGCTGGGGGTTGAAGCGTGCACAAGAAAAAGGAAGTGGGAGGGAAAAAGCACTGGACTGTTTTGTCATTGATCCATTTTTAACAGTGAAAAGTAACAAAGCAACTCTGATAAATATGATACCAAATCTGATTCTGTAGAGTAATCCACATTCAGGGCTAGAAGAGTTTAAAAAGTGGAATTGAGGTGATCATCTCGGGAACATTTAAGAGCCACAAATGAAAAAAAAAAAAAAAATTGCTTAAAATCAAACAGACAGTCAGTGAAAACATTAGTCTCTGTAGTACCCCGCAGTGTCATCCTTCGAGAACACTGCACCTGGAGTTTTCGGGTCGTTCAGCGACACTCGAATCTCCGTCAGTATCAACGGAGCTCCTCTGTGATCCACGTGGCCTGGAGAGCTTCTTGGGCAGCAGTCCAATTTTTAGTCATAAATACGTGTAAGAAACTACTACGCCGCTCAGGCTGGCCAGTACGTACATGCGTACAAGGAGTGAGTGGAAAGGCAAAGCTGTGCTTCTCCTGTGTTTGCGCAGGACAAGTGTAACATCTGTGGCCTCTAAGCTAGCACACCTCTGTGTCCTCCTTGGGCCTGTACACGGTTCCAAATCTCTGCATGTACTTCTTGATGTACTCCTTCGTCTTGTGCTTCACATTCTCGTTACACTCAAGGTCCTCTGGATTAGTGCAAGCTTTCAACTCCTTATTCATAACTCCATGAGTTAGCTAGAAGAATGGGCAGAGATGAGGAAAGAGTTAGACATGCCTCTTGTCACCAGACTACAGTAAATCATGTAATTACAATGTAATTTGCGGTAGAGTGGTTGGATGGTTAATTCTCTTTTAGTGACTTCGCCCCTTTACAATTTGAGACAAACGCAATCTCTAAATGAGTGAAGCCCAACTCGTCTTTCTGTTTATTATGCCCATGTCCTCAGAGTCATGGTATGTTCGAGTGGCACTCAGTGCAAACCACTCCCTACGTACACAATGCACGGACCCACCGGGAACCATGAAAAAGAAAAAAAAAAAGAAAAAAAAAACACAGAATGCAGCCCTTTGAAGAAAACACTGGTTGAAAAGAGCTTTTAGAAAGGAATGGATAAAACAAAAGAGAGGGAGATAATAGTTTACATGTACAATGTGTTCTTCGTCTCTTCCAGAGGCACAATACACAAACATTTGGCTAGAAAAAGAATTTGTGGGAGCTCAGTTATGTAGTTATGGTTTGGAGGAAACTTTGCCTTTTAAGTTAAAAGCTGACCAATACTTTCTTTGTGCTCTGACCACGTAGAGGCCAAGGAGAGGTTTACCGCTTCTAACAGCATGTGTGAACATCTTATTGTTTAATCTTACCTTTCTAGCCAGGTGTTTGAAATCTTCTGTGTTGCTGATACGTCCAAGTTTGCAGTCTGGCTTCCGAAAAGGATTTAAACACTGCACTATGAACTGGGACATCTGAGTAAAATAAACACACATATAGAAAAATAATGGTTAAAAAACAATAGAATAATATGTTAAACAAATGAAAACTTGTATATGTGTCTAGAAGAGTTTTGGAACATTAAAACATCTGGAGTTAAATAACATTGCGGCAAACATTGTTTACAGAGACTCTGGCTCACCTCTTTGCGAAATGTCTCTTTACTCTTTTTAGCCAGCTCACTGGAAGTGTCTGCTTCAGCTGTCTTTGTGGAGAACTGTAAATACACAATAGAAGAGATGGATGAGATGATTAAAATACTTGTTTGCAAACAAATGTCTCACATTAAACCCTTGGCCTGTCAAGTCTAAGTAAAAGTCCACACATACAAAGGTATTTTTGAAAAACAAGGTTTTAAAAAAAAAAAATCCCACACACAAGCACGGTTTAAAAGAAATCTGTCAAAATGAAGCACAAAAACACAACTGAAGCACTGTCACGCCAAACCAACAGGTGGCGATATAACTAACCAAAATGCCATGTTGGCCAATCATAAGCCTGAATTAAAAGCTATTACTGGAGGATACCTGGCTGCAATGGCACATTGATCACTTCTGTAGCGCATTATGAAGCCTCTTTTACTCAATATAGTGGAAGAGTAACTGTACCCTAAATGTTGCCTCGTTTGACACCCTACAAAGAATATAACTGCCCACATTGACATTCTTTCATCGGTTTGTAAGGGCGTTTTCACACATACCTTATTTGGTCCGGACTTTCGGACTTTTTAGTTCGATCCAAACGAAAATTACAAGTGTGAAACCTCCCCCGGACCATGGTCCGGATCAAAAGACCAAATTTTGGTCCGATAAAAAGAGGTGGTCTCGGTCCGGACCAAATGTTCGTTTATAGTGCGAAAGCATTTTTTGGATGGTTCGGACTTTTGGACCAAATAAGAAGCTCTGGCAGGCTCTCCTTGTGTTACAAGACCGGGGAAGCTCCTTTAAGGAATAGCTCGGTGCTTAGTGAGAGAGAGAATAGACCTTTTTCACGGCAGACATGTTGACATGTTATAGTAGGAAAAGCACAAGTGTATTCAAAACCATTAATGATGGCTGCATTCCACTTAGGAGAGGCCCTGGTATTGTTCATGCTGACTCACTGAAACAGTTTACTGGGACACTTGATGGAATTGAGCCATCGGTAAGGTTATCAATTTCAGCTGTGCTCTTCCTACTATGAGAAGTCAAAATGTCTGCTGTGAAAAAGGTCCATGACGGTGAATGCGTTCAGAGCAGACAGCGGTCGGCTAACAGAGCAGAGAATACATCAGCAGTTTATTTGTTAAGTGGTAGTACATGTACAGTGTAGGTTTCTGTTTGTCTCTGAATAAATGCTCCAGAAAGAAAGTTCCCGTGTCTCGCTTCTCAATATCACAACAAAACAAAAAGAGCCGCGGCAGTAGGGGAGAGCAGCAGTCAGTTGAAAAAACTCCGACACAGAGAAAGGATACGAGAGGACGGGGAAGCCCGTCAACAAACCAATCAATTATAAGTATCTGGAGACGCAGCTCACATATGTGATGATGGCAGGATGTAGTTTTGTCACGTATAGATCTTTAGTGTGCTTGCATAACTGCAGTGTGAAACCAAAACTTACCGGATCAAATGTATACAATGTAACAAAAACATGAACCTTGGTCCGGACTTTCATGTGTGAAAACGCCCTAAGACTTTTCCTAGCTATAGTGGAAGACAGTAATACCATGTCATACTGACATGACCCAGCAGAGGACTTTTCTCACTCAAGTGATGCCGTACCTGTGCATCAGCTAATTCAAACATGGCAACTGGCTGAAAAATAGTAGCTTTCAAGATCAGGGGGGTGGGGGCATTAAACAGCACTTGCTCACCAGCTACTTGACACAAAGCAGGATATCTAGATCCAAACAAACACAGGCTCACAAACAGAGATTGACCAGGTAATCAGAAACCCAGAGTATGTGACTGATACAAGTGTCTAACGAGGCCACCACTGTCTAAATACATGCTGGGAAATGTTCCATGACCTTGTAGCTGTTCTTTGTGGGAAACGTTCATTCCATCTCAGTTTTTTTTTTTTTTATATAAAGAGACACTTATATACTTAAACTATAACACAATAAAACCGCCAATAAATGAATGATGTGTTCTATTATACTCAAAGTCAGGATAAAAATGAAGAGGGAAAACAAACGAGGCAGAGGAAGAAGAGATGAGCTGAGCCATCCCTCCCCCTAAGGGACAGACAGCTAAGCATGGGGTGGGTGAGTGGAATCTCTCTTTAAATCCTTGTCTCCATGTCTGATGAAGCCATTTTGCGAAGAGGAGTCATCGGCGAGAACAAAACCCTCACTGAATAGAGTGTCGTGCTGAGGTTTTTTCTTTTTTCCCCTCATTGAGACACAGCTGAAAGTAATCACTAGTGCACATCTTCAATTACTTCCAGGAACAAACACTATAATCATGTTCTGCATTCAAGCACACACTTTATGGAAACCAAATGAAAAAGTGAAAGAGGATTCTTCCTCATTGTCAACTACTATCATCCTGTTCACTAGGAAGCTACTATCTAAAAAACACAAAAGTCTAGCGCACGACTGCTACACACGTTTACATTTCATAGCACACTTTGAAAACAATCACTGGTAAAAGCTCACCTTGGAAGGATTCTCATCATAGGTGGGTGTTCCAAGGTCCATCTCAGATTCATGGTCCACACTAGTGTTGTCACTACATCCATCCCAGGTTGGAGGGTCCCACTGTGTTTGCCTATCATGCAGAGGGAAGCGATTTCACATAGAAATACAATGCAGTGCAGGGGGTTCTAGAGGCACAACACTAGCTAAGTTTCCATCCACTTGTCAATCGAATTATCTGAAGTTCGGTAAAAAAACTCATGCGAATAAAGCTGGTGAAAGTGTGTTTCCATCCAACAGCTTTAAAGCGAATAAAAACCTGTGCGTAATGACGTCACATGCTGTTTTGCGATAAAATTGGTATATCGAATTGATTTGGGACATTTTATGGAGTTTCCATTCATTTTTGAACTGAATCGCACAAGATTCAGGCGAACTTTTGCGAACAAAGTTTTGCTAGACAAAAGTAGTTGCTAATATTAGAAGCCAAGATAGCCTAAGCTCCGATGGACCTTTGGCTGAGGATATGATCCAGCTCATCAAAAAGGTGGAACTTGCCTTATATTTTCCCTCCGGCACCGCTGCGAGACAACTCTCTTTTTTGAGCCGTGTATCGCTGTTTGAGCGCCTTCCATTTACTCCGCAGGACGTCCCACGGCTTGTCGTAAGGGACATTCTAAAACGCTTAACGTGAAAAAGCTTAACATGGTTTAATATCTAAACTGATAATTGATCGTTGTTTAGATACATTAAACCATGTTAAGCTTTTTCACATTAGGACTTATAAAGCCAATGAGAACCGTGGAGAGTCAACCCCCAGCCGCTCTGCTGCCCTGAAGCAGAAACGCTTTATGTCAGATAATGTCCATAATAATTGGACTTTGGGTTAGATTATTTGACACTTTTCCCTGGTTATGATGGGTAATATGAGAGAGAAATTTGGTGATGATTGATCATTGTTTAGGTACATTAAACCACGTTCGCTTTTTTTCCATATTAATAATATTAATACGGCCACTGATGAAGAAAATATTAACGTGAGATAACTTCTATAATCGTTGGATTTCGATATAGTTTTTTTGACAGGCTTAAGTGTTCATGACAAGATATAACCATGATAAATCTGGTGATGATCATCGTTGTTTAGATACATTAAACCACGTTAAGCTTTTTCAAGTTAAGCGTTTAATGTCCCTGTCGTAACTGTTGGTCATTTCCTTCGTGAGCTCCTGATAAATGATGGCGTTTCTTAGATTTTTGCTATCTAAAATAGCAGTTATATTTTTCTGGTAAATTAAATTAAAAAAGTATCTTGTCTCCTCGTTTGTCCACTTACATCTGTTTTTGTTTTGCAAACAGAGCGGAAATAGTGGGCGGAAATGAACTGAAACTTCTTCTTCGTTTTATTGCGGGTTGCAACCATAAAATGACCTAAAACTTAATCGCAATTCATTATTTATTCGGCAAATAATGTTTCCATCAGCGTTTATCGCATAAGCCGTATATCGATCAAGAGAAAATCCGATGAGACCGAACGTATTTCATTTGAGTCGATATTCATGAAATTCAGTCGGATTTTACTGTTTCCATAAGGCATTTTTCATTCGATATCACTTAATTCGGATAAAAACAGGTCGATGGAAACATAGCTACTGACTTCAAAAAACACACAGCAATACCAACCTTGTGACAATATGGTAGTAGTAGATCTTGCCTTCTGGGTCCCGGGCCACTTTCCAGTTGGGAGGTAGGACGATAGTTTTGGGTTTGGGGGGAGAGGGAGGAGGCAGGTCTATCACATTGTTGGGTACAATCATTTCCTGGAGATGAGAAGAAATGGAAAATAAGTATTAGCAGCAAATCCATGTAGCTTCACTTTGAACTACCTCTTTTGGATTTGCCAAGAGAAAGAACCTGATTCATTTAGGCCACGATCAGACAGTGCTTGTTTGCAAGTTGCAAAATGCAAGGCACACTGCACAGACTTTCTTGAAACCCACGCTGTCTGATCAGGCCTTAAGCTGCATTTTTGAACTGTAAAGTCATATATGATTGCATTTAGATTCTCATTTACAAATGGAGCCCATTGAGCCCTTTCCTTTATTTGTTCTCTCTTTAGTCACATCTTAACCCTTGTGTTGTCTTCCATTGGACCATGCACTTGTCGACGCTTTTTTCCCTTTTTTCTAGGCACTTTTTTCAATGTTTTTGCCGTTTTACACTTTTTTTCACTAACACATATGAACACCACTAACACCAACTCATTACTAGTTTTACACTTTTTGGATTTCATGGTCAATAAACCTCATTTATTAAGGAAATTATACCTAATCCTTGAGTTAAAAAAGCTGAAATTATGAATTATTTGGACTAATATTAAAGGAAGGACAATCACAGAAGGGTCAGTCAGTCAGGATACTGTTTCAAAACATTTCAATTTCTTTTTCAAATGCTAAAAAATTTAACAAAACACCCCAAATTCAATGAAAGTAGAGATCCGATCTTCTGTTGTAATTGTGAAGCGCGTTGTGTGGAATCATCCGTCTGTGTTATTTTTTGGTAATCAAAACGAGGTTGTTAAAAAGAAACCCATATTTCTGATATAGACATTTAGAAAACGGGTCAAATTTGAAACCCGAAGACAACACAAGGGTTAAAAAGGTACTTTTTCATTATATGAGACAGGACTATGAAGTAGAGCCCAATCGATATATTGACGGGCCGATATTGTTGGCCGATATTAGGCATTTTCCAAACTATCGGTATCAGCATTTATAATGGCCGATAAATGAATATTTAAAAAGTAAAATAAAAACGGACGAAACACTCTCCAACCATGTTAATGAGTGTTGGCGTTGCATAGTTTGTCCACCAGAGGGCGCTCTACAACGTCCCTGTTGGCAACACGTTTAACCCTTTAAGTTTCATATCTTAATTTGTATTTTTATACATTTTATTTATCAGAACTTGAATATATTTTGATGTTCCTCCATTCTGTTGTGACAATAAAACAAACAAGTTTATTTTTAAACTGCATTATCATATTATTTTAGTGAGGACTCCTAAATAACTACAAATAACTAATGTTAGGGAAATCGCTTAATGTTTTGTTACGAGTTTCTGGATTTTTTTTTTTTAAATATATATATATATATATATCGGCCAATATATCGGAATATCAGATTTTTAAATCACCAAATATTTGTATCGATATCAGCCTTAAAAATCCTTTATCGGTCGGGCTCTACTATGAAGGTAAATATGGTGCAAAATGTGAGAGCTTGTAGAATATGATGTGAGAAGTTGTAGAACAAAAAATTTAACTTGTATGTTAAAATTTTTGCACAAAAAAATATTACACACGTGATCTGAATTTGAAGTCACACAAAGAAAAAAAAAAAACGAGAGCTTGTAAAAAAAAAAAAATAAACTTGTAAATTGAAATTTGCACTCGTAGAAAATGTTCACACACCTGTATTCTGAATGTGAAGTCACAGAAACAATATTCAAAAATGTGTAGATTGATATTATTTACATGAAGACAATGACAGCTGCAAATGTATTTCTTTCAGATCACGTGTGTGAATATTATTTACAAGTGCAAATTTTAACATACAAGTTCAAATTTTTGTTCTGCAAGTTCTCACATCATATTCTACAAGCTCTCACATTTTGCACCATATTTACATTCATACAGCACCCACATACTGTAGCTCTTGGGAGCTGCATAATTTAGATGTATACTACCCCCATGTGGTTACACTGGGACAGCTTTCCTCAAAATTACAAAAAGAATAATACAGATTTCTGAATATCCCAAAGACTTAAACTGCCTAATAAACTGTTGCATCCTTCAAAACAGTGACTCTATAATGTGACCTCATGCTGCTAAAAAAAAAAAATCTCTTTCCTTTACTAATATCCATTTTATTTACAGTTGTGAAATATCAGTCAGTCAATGTGTTAAAAAAACAAAAAACACACCATTTTAGACAAAGAGTGTGTAAGCATTACCTGTTGGACAGTTTGGGATGTGACAATGGTGGTGACTGTGCCTCCCTGCTGCACCACCACTCCCTGCTGATGGCCAGGATACACAGGCTGGCCATGCAGGTAGCTGGCTGTTGATTCGGTGTACGCCTAATGAAACACAAAATCATACTCACTATGGACAATCAAAAATCAGTTACCGTGTTTTGAGCATGTGCTGCATTGTTTGGAGTGTTCATCAACACGCAAGATGGATTAAAGGTTTGAGGCATGCACAAACAAATCGAGTGCTATGATTGTTGAGCTGAGAGAACATATCTTTTCTCCAACTATAGTTGATTTTTTTTTGCTGAAAAACATAAAATTGGTTAGGCAAACTTATATATTAACATTACAGTAGCATATTTTGTCCAACCACAAACGTTTTCATTGTTACATCGTTAATATAAGTTTTCCACATTAATGGCACTAATATATGCATCTATGCTATTTGAAACTGTATACGCTAGAGAGCAATTAGACAATCTAAGTAAAGAAAAATCACCAGAGGACATCAGCCCTAGGAAAGAGCACCCTACCTGTATGACGGGAGTGTTGGCCTGTGGGTAGGCGGTGGGGATGCTGTAGATGGTTTGGCATGGTTGACCCTGGTAATAGATGGCTGTCTGTGTCTGAGCCTGTGCTGGAGCTGTGGCGTACTGCTGTCCAGGTTGCGTCTGCACAGTTACTGCCTGCTGAGTAGTGGGATCCCAGAGAGTAGTGTAGCTCTGCTGGCCGTGTACCTGAGGGGCCGCCTGGGCGGGTACAGAGAGGACAGCTACGCCTGTGTCCTGAGTTGCTACAGTTGGCTGGGCATACTGTTGGGGGTTGCCAGTGGCGAGGTCGGTTGTGGTGATGTGCTGAGAAAGATTAGAGACTGGAGTGGCCTGGGAAGTGGGGGATGGAGAGGACAGTCCCAGGTCTGAGATAAGACGCAGGGGAGGTGTCTCTTCATAGTTCAGGGTGGGCTCAACCGGAGGGGTAGGTAGCAGTACTTTGCCTGCATTGGGGTTGGTGGGATCCACAAAGGTCTGGATGGGATATCCAGGAGGGTAGGTGATGAAGCCAGGGCTGGAGACATAGGCCAGAGCAGGGTCATAAGCCATAGTTTGAAGCTGCTGCTGCTGCTGCTGCTGATGCTGCTGCTGCTGAAGCTGCTGCTGTTGTTGTTTCTGGGCTTCCCGCTGGGCAACCTCCTGCTCAAACAGCTTTCGTCGCTCCTCTGTGGACAACTTGTTGCGATCCTTTCCACCAACTCCCCTTGTCTTGCTGCTGTTAGAGGAGTCAAACCTTTAAAAAAATCCAGAGAACAAGACCACAGTTGATGAACTATGATAAACAGTTGTACAAAGATAACACTACGCTTGAAATACAATTTTCACATTGTTCCCCCCATCACAAGAATTATTACCGTTCCTCAGTGCGTCGGCTGCTCCTCTCGTAAGAGGAGGGTGGTGAAGTGGAGCGTCTCCTCCGTCTCTCCGTGCTGCGTTGTGGAGTTTTGTCAGAGACTCGATCACGGTCTCTGTCGCGATCTCTGTCGCGGTCTCTTTCGCGGTCTCTGTCGCGGTCTCTGTCACGGTCTCTGTCACGGTCTCTGTCACGGTCTCTCTCCCTCTCCCTGTCCCAGTCTCGATCCCTGTCTCTGTCATAATCTCGGTCTCTGTCACGTTCCCTTTCCTTCTCGCGCTCCCTTTCACGCTCTCGGCTACCAGAAGTTGTGCGTGGCGTCAAAGCGGTGTCTCGATCTCGGCTGCGATCTGTGAGAAAATCTAGTTAGCCAAAATCATATGAAAAAAATTCTAGGCCCAAAATTAAAAAAAAAAAAAATCAGCATTGGACTAAACTTACCATTTGCTTCCTTTTCCACCTGACTCTTCTTTGGTATTCTGTACACCTCCTGAAAGGACAAGCACAACTTTGACTTCAAACTTCAGAATACAATACTATGCAAACTTTACATATATTAGATTATATTTGTATGGATGTTTCACAACGTCTGCTTTTAAAAGCGAATCAGTTTGAGCTTACCTTCAGATCCTTCCAGCTGTCCAGAAGCCTGGCAGCCATGCCACAAATGTCCAAAGCATTGAGTGGGGGCTCCTGACTCCTCTCACTCTCCACATCTGAGACACCTTCCTCTTCATCCTGAGAAGGAGTTCCTATCACTGATGGGTCCACGGGTGTCACTATGACCTCAGAGGGCATAGTGGCCTCAGGGGTCTCAGAGCTTTGGGCAGCATCAGTGGTAGATTCAGCAGGTGGCGCCTCACTGCCAGGAGGAGGTTTCTCAGCCTCTTGTGTCTCTGACTGGACCTCCATGTTTTCTAAAGGTGGCTCAGGTGGAAGATCAGCAACATTTGTTTGGATGGACTGAATCTCTGACTCGAGTACTTGAACGGTGGGCTGGTCTCCTTCTAGTTCAGCCTTTTCTATCACTGCCTGAGTGGTCTGCTCCTCCCCACTCTCCTGTTCTTGACAAGGCTCTTTTGGCTCCTCAAGTTCATCCGTATGACCCTCGCTCGTGTCCTCTTTCATCTCAATCTCCTTCTCCAAATCCATTTTTTCTTTTACCTCCTCAGTTTGAGGTTGGTGTTGACTGCTTGAACTCATCCTAGTCTCTTCCTCTTCCTCCCCTTTGACCTGACCCTCCTCTTTAACAGACTCTTCCATTGTTGCTTTCGTTGGATCTGCAGCTTCACACACAGGCTCTTCCTTCAACTGTTTGCCATCAGGAAGTCCTGCATGTGAGGGTTCTTCGTCTTCCTCATCATCGTCCTCCTCCTCTTCCTCCTTCCCATCAGATGCTTTGCTAGCGTCCGAGAGAGCGCTGTCTAGACTGTTTTCACTGATGATTTTCAGGCGGCGGTACACAGCAGGTTTGGAGGTGTCACTATCCAATTCTGGTCCCAGTTTGGTGGAGGACCCATCAGGAGTGTTGAGGGGTGTTTGAGCACGGGAGGTGTTCTCACTGGAGTAGCCATCCATCTCAGCAGGATGAGGAAGAGTTTTTGTCTGGGCCCATCGCTGGATGAAGGTAAGGACTCTGCTCTCCTCCAACATGTTCTTAGTAGAGATAGGCAGCACAGCCAAGGTCTTCATAATCTGTAAACAAAATCATAAGTTATCAGCGATCAAACAGCAAAGGGCTGTCTATAGGACCGTGCAGGCTCTGAGATTTGAAATATTCCCTGTTACTTCAGTCACAACATTATGAAAGTTTAATGCAAAGTCAATGACATATGTCACCTCTAACTGCAGTTTGATGTTATTGGCACTGTTGCCTTTAGCTTCAGAAAGCTCCACCATGAAGATCCACAGCAGAGACAATCCATGGTGGTCCAGGAACTGCTTCAGGCATGATGGATTTTGAGTATCCTGTGCAACACAAACATATCATCATATTACGTAGTGCAAATGGTAACAACAAATATCAACAATATAACAAAAAGGCATCAACCATTCAGGTCATACTTGTATGAGCTTCAGACAGGTGAGTTTCTGTTCCATGGTTTCCACTCGGACCATTAGTCTGCAGAGAGACACCACCTGTTTCTCATCATACAGGCCTTCTCCATTCTCCAGTAACGCCTCAAGCTCCTCATCAACCTGAGGAAGGACAAAGTGATGTCATCATCAAATATAAACACATTTTACTTGGAGAAATTGGCTTATAGAGTAATTTTTTGGCTTGTATCCATACAATACAGTGCTAACATCAATATGGCTGAAACTAAATAACCTAATAATTGAAATATAACACTTTAAGCAGATTCATTAAACTATTGTGGCCGTGATTCTCATGTGGAAGTGTAACCACATTAACATTACTGGCAGCCAAATGTAAACCAAGGACAAGACAGACTTTCTTATATAACTGAAAGAACTGACCGTGGTGAGAGCACTCTTTCGACTGCGGTCTTTCTTCATCTTCCCTCCAGCTGCCCGAACACTAACTCTGTTCTCCCCACCCAGGAAGCCTCTGCAGCTAGGGGCTCCACAGAAGCATTTCTGTGCTTCTTTGCTGTAGAAACAAATAAAACAAATAGGTGAACTCACCACAGCTAAACCATCAGTTAAAAGGTTAATCATCCACTCTTTATAAACATATGTATGTAAACATGCAACACACAATAGATGGCACAAAATACAAGTGTGGAGAAAGAAATAACTGCAGAAAAACAGTACCCATATCTCTGGAACTGGTAATCAAATGTCAGTTCAGCTCCTGCAGGGACCACCTTGGAGGTGAAGAACCCAACTCTAAGCTGGCCATTGACAGTCCACTGAAATGGGATAAAAATCATCATCAGGTAAGTCAGCTTTTAGTAAGTTAAACATGAAAGAGTATTATTTATGTTGCCACTGTACCTTTTGGGTCTCACAGTTGGGCTCACAGCTATGGTTCATAAACCGAGAGCAATTACCCTTCAGCGTTGCATCAATGATCTGAAGAGACATAATGCAATGTAAACTATTCGACCACTTTACCTCAATCATTAAACCAGACTGCAGTTTAAATATTAACATTAATTGCAATGTGTCATATCATAACTTACCTCGTTATTCCTTAGAGACATGAAGTAGTAGTGGATGTTCTTATTGCGAGCATATTCTTTCACCCTTGTTTTGAACTCCTTGTGGTCCAATACCTCGCCGCAGTATTCCAGTACAAAAGTGTTTCTGAGATAGCAATACAAATATAATACAATAATACAACAGAGTAATGATAAATGCTAAAAAAAATCATTTTAAAATGTTGTACGGGGCTCCAGACCAACTTTTTTTTTTTATTTATTTTTTTACAAGGAGCACTGTAGCCCCTAACTGAAGATTTTAGGGGCACAGGCAGAAACTTCAGGGGCGTACACCTAAAATCGACCTGCAGCACAAATTTTCACATTTACTCCATTTTAACTGTATTACTGATAAATTCCTTTGTAATCAATACAGAAACTACAATCTGCTGTCTTATTTTTGTTTATGTAAATGGAAAGTATTATTATTGTCAATGTACTGTTTTATTGCCTGTGCCTCATGCAGGCTCTCCCTACCTATTTTTTTGTTAACACTGAAGCAATCATATATAAGGTGATCAAACTTCCATGGAAAGGAGTGTTTAACTATCTAACACCCAATGTGGGAAATATTGAGTGATGGGGGAGCCAGAGAGAGGAGCTGTAAAATATATTCGCACTGTTTTAAAAAAAAAATGGTCTGGAGCCCTGTTGTATTGAAAGATTTTAAGAGGCTTACGGAGCTAAGTCTCTAGCTGCGCGTAGACCCCAGCCCTTGTCTTCTGTGAGGATAACCTCGAAGTCTGCATGTTGTTTCATCTGAAAGCGTCGATTAGAGCAGTAGGCTCCATTCAGGCACCGTGAGGAGCTGAAAAAAAAAAAATCATAGTTCAAGACATACGTGCGTAAACAGGCAGGCTCCTTCACATTTTTAATTGCAAAATACCATGTTTTACGAGCTTAACTTTGTTGTTATATTTGCTGAATTTGGATGGTAAAAAGCATAATTTGTACTGACATATAACCAGCTCTTATTTAGTACACCAGGTTACTAGATGGCCTATTGTTATAGCAACATTGGTTAGAGTGTTGAAAATCTGATAAAAGTATTTGAACAGTATTTGTCTATACCTTTTTACACAAATTGTACAATTGTTTTACTACCAATTCAAAAACGTTTTTTTTTGTATTTCCAGGCTTTCCTAACCTAGGATCCCTGCAAACCCTGTTTAATATTAAAAAAATCCTTGTGTTCTTCAACTTACCACTCAATCATCAGCAGCCGGTTTAAACAGTCTTCCCCGCATGCTAATACTCCCCTTGCACGCTCTTCTCTGGGCAGCACTGGGCACTCACATTGCATTCTTTTGATATCTCGGTGAGATTTGCTCTTTTTTCTGCAAAAAAACATTTGAAAACATTTCAGTCTGAAAGGACTTAAATGAAGTATTATGAGGTTATTCTTTGTACAAACAAAATAATTTTGTCTTTACTATTGAGTCTAAATACCAATTTACCTCTCAGTCAGGTACAGATTCTCCTCAATCAGGTCAAAGTAAGGGGGCATCTTCTTAGACTTGGCAAACTCTTTCCATTTATTGGCGTCTTGAAATTCTCGCAGATTGAGTAATGGACGTTGCACCACGGCTTTGACAGGAGTTTCCTTAGAGACGTCAGCATCTCCTTGACGCTCCCTCTTGCCTGCAGGCCCAGCTTCTGCCTCATTGTCTGAATCTGACTCAATCTCTGGCCGCCTTTTCTTGGGAGGGCCCCGGCCTCTGTGGGGTCTAAAACTGTCTTCTCTAGGGGGGTCAGGCACAGCAGAGCCCCTGCTGTTGCTGCTTATTTCATACCCTTGTACAAAGCTTGATGACCCAGGAGTGTTAGGTCCACTGCATTCAACAGCTGTTTTACTGAGATCAGATTGTTTATTCCCACTGTAGTCATCGTGGTCATTAGTTAGGGAGTCAGGATGGATTTCTCCTGCAAAATCCTGATAATGTTCATGGACATGAAGGTAGGGTTGTCTGCTAGTCTGTGTGTTTGGGGCTTGGTGGTTCCAGGTGGCATTACTCTGCCTGTGCTCCTGTTCCTTAGGAGAGGTTTCAGTCAGTTTAGTGTTTGGTAGATGTGGCCCGTGACTGCTATCAGGCTGCTGGTATGTACTACTGGGTTGTTCTAATTGCGAAAAATCCCAACCCAGGCTGAATCCATTCTTGTCATTGATATTGTCAGCATTGGAGAAATCATCATGTTGGTAATGGGAGTACATGATTTCACCTCTGCTACTTACATTATGCGGTTTGTGCCCTTGCGCACACGGTCTGAAATTATCAAGGCTGTGGGCAGGATCTGTGGCACTTCCATGGGCACCGATATGACCAGCCATGTAAGGCTGCGCACTGATGGAGCTGGAACCCTCCAAGTGACTGGTGCTATCGATCATATTACTCTGGGATTGACACAACACGCTGCTATGGGATGAATCATTAATACCAGCACAGGGACCACTGGTCTCCAAGAATGCAGAAGGACTCCCCTGCCTTTGTTGTGGGACTTGATTTGGAACTTCAATGATATTCACATTCTGTAGATTTGAACTATTCATTAGCCTGCATGGGGAAGCTCCTGTGTCCTGTGTATCAATTGTTAGGGAAGAATTCTTTGGCACCACCACCACAGAGTGCAATCGTTTTATAGCCTCACCACAATCAGAGTCATACTCAGAATTGTCACTATCACTAACCTCACTCTGTCCTCCTAATGCATCCTGATGTAATGTTCTCTTACTCAATTTGCTCTTGTTAATGCTGCCCTTGGATTTTTCTTCATGATCATCGCCATTCCAACTCTGCATCTTTGCAGCTTTGTCAACCTGTGATGTATCATTTACGCACAGAGGCTCATCTGTGTTGGTTTTTTGAGAAACACTCAGTTTTAAGTCACAGTGGTCAATGCTGGTGCCTGCTTGTGAAGGCCCACTTTGGTCTTTGTATTTATCGGTCATGGATGTGCTGTCTGAGCCGACTTCCTGCGTAGAGATATCAGTCTGCTTCACCAGTTTGGAATGTGTTTCAGTTTCTTGCTGTAAAGTATCTTTAATGTCAGAGTCTTGTTGGCAATTGTCTTTAGAAAACTCAATTTTTTTGACAGAGATCACTTTTTTAACAGTAGGCTTACTCTCTGCACAAAGCGTCCTCTGTGAATTGTCACTCTCTGAGGTATCCTGCCCAACAATATCCCATCGGGACTTTTTGGTAGTACTGCTGCTCTTTTTAACAGTATCCATATTTTGCTGTTCATATGTCAGCTGATCCTCAAATTCAAGACAGGATGAATCAGACCGCTTGTCGACTGTCAAAACTTTAACAATCTCTGGTTTAGTGTTCTGCTCAACATCATGGGTGACAGGTATATCTGTTGTATCAAGTAAGGACTTTGGCCCTGGTAAACAGTCAACATCTTTCTTGTCCTGGCTGCACATTATACTATCATTACTACTGCATGAATTTAAGACATCTGCATTTGATTTCACGTGTGGTTGATAATTAGAAGAAAGGCTGTTCTTCACGTTGGTCAAGTTTTCCAGGGCGGCATTTACATGCGTTCGGCTTTCACTCAAGGTTATAGCTGAGGTCTCAACTTCAAGATCTGATTTGGTTTCCTTTGACCTCTTGGATGACTCTTCTTGCAAACTCTTATCAGTGTGTAATACCATGTCTTTAAAGTCCTTACTTGTATGTTCATTTCCACCTTGTTGGGAATCTGATTTTTCGTTTTCACTCTGAGAATACGATTCTGAAGTGTTTGCACATGATGGTGCTTTGCCAGGGCTGTGAAATATGTCATTTGATTGTCTATCATATCCGCTGGTGTTCACAGAAGATCTAGAAGGGGTCATCTGCTTCGAGTCCGGTCTACTGTTTTTCTTTAGAGAGTTTTTACAGTTCTCCTCTGAGCCAGAGCTTTTGTCAGAGGCCTGCGATTTTCCCTTATGATCTACCTCAGAGTCACTAGAGCTGCTTTTTTGCCGTTTTTCATACGTTTGAGGGTGGGTATGCATACTGGAAGAAGAGGATTTGCTGTTGGTCTCTGACTTATAATGGCTGCTAGATTTACGGTAACTTGAGCCCAGATCAGGAGAGCACTTGCGCTGGGAATCAGAGTCTGATAGTCGCTTTGAAGTTCTTTCAGACTTTGAAGATTGTGTTCTTTTATCCATCTCTGAAGAGTGAGGCGAATCTGCAGATTTAGAGTATTTCTCAGACTTTGAGTAGGAAGATGATTTTGACTCTTTATGTGAACCTGAATGGGCGGATAATCTACTGGAGTCACTTGTCCTTGTCCTTGTCTTCCTATGGTCATCCTCAGAGTCAGAACTGTCCCGAGTTCTGTCAGTGCGAGAGCGAGAACGTCTTCTCTCTCTGCGTGGAGAACTCCGGTGTGATCTCCGATCAGAATCATGATAGTAAGACCTTTCGGAGCGTGATCCTCTGTCACCTCGGGATCTCTCTGATCTGGAGTGAGATGAACTTGTTCGAGACCCTCTTGATCTAGACCGTGATCTAGACCTGGACCTTCTGCGATCTTTGTCTGTGCGAGATGAGCGTAAGGATGGGTGTCTAGAATCACGGTCTGGTTTGGAGTAACTGGAAGATCTTTCCTGATTCTCTGACCGCTTAGAGGAACTTTTTTCCTTTTCCTCCACATGGGAACCAGAGGAAGACTTTTTTACCTCTTTGCTTCTGCTGTCAGAGTTTGTTTTACTTCTGGAGTCAACTGATTTGCGACTAGAAGATATCTGGCCTAAATCTCCATCAGATTCTGAACCAGGGGGAGCACTATCAGACTGGGACCTGGTTTTCCTTTTGTCTACCTTATTATCCTGCTCAGCACTGCTGGAACTCTCTCCATCTTTTCCTGAGGAAGCAGTTGGCTTCTTGAGGCTAGGGGTTACCATTGTCTCAGGGGCGTCAATGTGGGCATTATCAGAGGGGCAGACATTGACCACATTCTGAGGCTGGGGTGTTGGAAATTCAGCTACACTTGTTTTCTGTAGAACCTGCAACTCCGGCGAGTGCGGCTCCTCTGGCACAACAGATGTTGGTCTCTCATCAGTCACAGAGACACTTAGAATTTGCTTCTTGAAATGCATCTTTGCTAAGACGGTTTTCAGTTTAATGGCGGAGGAAACTGGTATTTGAGAAGGTGTCTCTGCCATTGGTGTTTGCACCATGGAAGTCTGGTTTTGCTCAGTTTTGCTGTCTGTTTTCTGCCCTTCTTTGTCTGAGGTTGACTGTGACAAGGCAGCGTTAGGCTCAGCAACAGACTTGTCAGGACTGGCAGGGATGAAGAACACACTCTGCAGGGGCTTCTTGGTCTGTGCAAAGCTAAAGGACACTTTCTGACGACCCTGATCCTCTAGGTTGACCTTCATCTTGGTCCCTTTAGGCAAAAGATGGTTGGATAGCATGACTCTGGGAGACAGGCTTTTGATTAGAGCTGCCTTAGATAGGCCCTCCACCTTCACCTACAATAAAAGAGAGACCACTTGTAATTTGAGTTTTTTTTAATATTGTTAAAATCAGACAGAGGTCATTAACTTTGTTTAGTCAAGACTTACCGAGGCACTACTCCCTTCCTCTCTGTGGTTACATAAGTGCGTCAAGGGAACATAAAAAGAGAAAGACAGAAATCAATTTACACAGTTTATGCAGTTTTCCCAAATCTTGAAGTGCAATCCTGTCATACTATGAATAAGCATACTTGAGATTTGTCTCAAAGAGAAAATACTCATATATAGAATCCATTTTTTACTTTCATCCAAACCACTTTGGTCATTTACAAATTATGGAGAGTGACAGGAAATAGGGGAAACGGCTGGCATGTGACAAAACTCCTAGGATCGATGCCAAATCAGGGCAGTCATATCATAGTGTCGAGGCTATACATGCTCAGTCAGACAGTGACTGGGATTAATGGATTTGAATGGCAGGTAAATGAGACAGGAAGTACTCCTCAGGCTGTCATGCCTATTGATTGCACATATAGTGGATTATCCCAAACTTTACATGGAGAATAAACCATTGGAATAGCTTAAAGATGGGAGTATGTGGCCATAGTAACTTGAATAAAAATAAAATCTAAAATGTTTTTTATTTTATTTTAACAGAAAAATAACAGGGTCTTTTCACATGAACATTGCATGTTATCTGATGATGGTGAAAAATAAAAGTCTGTATTCTCCATGATAATTAGAGCTTGGTACCGAATTCAATACTTTTTAGGCACCGACGAAATTGCCACTAAAGTACCGAGTATCGAAAAATACGTTCAATACCCAATTTCAATACATAAGGAGTAAATCTCATCAGCGTCAGTGAGCCAATAAGCATGCAGCATGCTTCTACCTAGATCTCATAATGTTTGTGATTGGCTGTCTAACGTTACACATTGCAGAGACTGGGCTCACGTAGTAGGAGCTGAAAAATAAAAAGATGTGTGCCATAATGTGTAATGTTGCAATTTCTTTTTGTTTTATAAAAGTATTGTTTAGGATCAGCTATTGAAGTTACTGTATCGGTATGAAATATTTTTGAACAATACCCAGCCCTAGTGATAATTTATTATTATTAGGGTATTTCTTCTCAACAGTACATGAATACTGCATGGTGTTGATGTTCTTGAATATTTAATCTACCAAACCTTGAGGCCAAGTGTACCTGACCAAAAATGATCATTCACTTTTCATATCATACAACACTGTATGACCAAACAAATACACTATGGCTGCTATGAATTGTGAGAGCTACAATACCTAAACGGAAATTATATATATAAGTATTTATATTTTATTTTAAAAAGTGAAGGCCATATGAAAAAAATGTATTTGTATGAAAGGAAAGACAGTCTGGTCTTTAATATTTCAATTGTTAGGTCCATGCAATTGAGGTTTTGTGTTCCATCAGTCATCAAAAAGATCACTTCAGTGTTGATGGGATGAACATGAGTTTAACCATTTTTGTGACTTACAGTTCTATCAATTAATCAATTTCTTGTATTCCTAACCCTGACTCCCCCCAATCACCAACACACACACACAGACCCCACAAGTATACTGTAGTCCCCGGATTTTGGACCCCACAAATATAGTAAAACAGGCACACGCCACACACACACACACACACACACACACACACACACACACACACACACACACACACACACACACACACACACACACACACACACACACACACACACACACACACACACACACACACACACACACACACACACACACACACACACACACACACAATCTGTGAGGGTCCCTACATTGCTAAGATAGCAACTGGTGCTGCCAATTTAAAAAGAAAAACAGCACACGCCAAAAAACATAGGGATGTAAGTATTTAACATGTAACAAAGGTGAATGATTGGGGTTTTGTGTCTCCTTTGTCCTGAAGTGTGTTTTCATTAGGGTAGGCTCAATGTGAGTGCTAGAAACAATTGGGTCATTTTTTTCCCTTTTATTTTCTGTGACCTTCAAAATGTGACACTTCTGCAGTGACATTCTGTTATATAGAAAGGGCTATAACAAGCAGCTTACAGTCAAATGATTAATTGATTGGGCTTACTAGACCAAGATCTTCACCTTTTCAACTTGATGTTGAAATATTTTACACCACAAACAGGAATACTATTCCAACTGTAATGCAGAACTGTTTCATGTGTCAAGTAAACAAACAAATCTTGAGCATGACTGAACATAATATATCCAATAGCAGCAAAGCATTGTGGTTATCCATTGTAAATTAACTGATACCTGTTGTTGGGTATCAGCTTATATATCATCTGACATTATTTCTCTAAAAAAATGTCTCCTTTCTTCTAATGATCAGGGTACAAAATTAGCACCATCCACCTGCCAAATGCTGGTAAAATATTCAAGAGGCTGGTAGATTTGCTTCACTTACCCGATAAAAAAAAGAAAGAATCTATAAAGTGGCTGGTAAAATTTGAACACTCACTGGCCATTTGGCTGGTGGACAAAACATTTAATTTTGCACCCTGCTATTGATGCAATCTTGTTCATGCTTTTATGTAGAGGTATTTCTACCACCACTACTGTATACTGCATGTGGCTACACTGTACCGAACATATCTATTCACTGGTCCACAAAAACTACATAAATGGATAAAAGCATGTGAAGACAACATGTTATCAGACATAGGCTATAACTTAAAAAAAACATTTTGCAGAGGATAGTCTTGTAGTTTTAATTGTCAAATAACTACCAATGTATAAATAATGGCAAGGCCTTGGACATAGGATGACCTTGATATCAAAATATTTTAACAGTAAATACGTGCCAGAAATATCTGCACAGACTGCATCCAAAACAAAATACAACTTGGAAAACTATACTAAAATTGTTTTCCAATTGCATATCAAACTACTCTGATCAAGACATACACTGTGAGTTGCATTTTGTGCTGTCTAATACCTGATCTCGGACTTGAGCAGAGTGTCCATTGAGAAACTCGTCTAGGATTAGTAGGCCTGAAGAGGCTGCTGGCCAAGAATAATCCAAAATCAGAGAAATGAGCCCTCCAAAGTGACGAAACACCTGACAAAAAGAAAGATAGGGTTGCAATGAACTTAGTCTAGCTTGTTCACAACAGTTTACAGCTCTGTCAGGAACTTTTATAATTTCGACGTCATCCAATAAAGAACATTAACTTTAATAGTGTATGTGACTTGTGCAAAACACACGGTCTATATGTACACCTTGTCAAAAAGTATGTGGTGTCACATGCTTTCAACCGTTGAGTATTAACGACTTCTGCAAGCGTCCCTGCCTGAGATTCCTGTTATCTATCGTTGCAATGTGGCAGAGACCAGTTGCACGTTTTAATATGAATGTCTCCTATGGGACAAGAGTTTTCCTTTTTCTCAGCTTGGTGGGCTGTTACTCTCTACTGCTGTAGCGTCAATTGCATCACAGCAACAACAAAAGTAAAATTTTCACCTATGGTTTATAAATAGTACTACAATAGTCGAAGATAGGTGAAAAACATGGATGCAGGGCGAGCAGAGAACATGCATCTCATTATTAGATATGTAAAGCACAATTAAGTGACCTACAGAAAACAGAGCCTGTGTGTAATGATGATTTATGTGATGGAACACGTGAAAACAAACGGGACTGGTTTGAAGCAAATAAGGAAACTAACTAAAGCATGGCCTACGAGCGAGAATTTGATGCAGCCAAAACATGGCCTTTAAAAAGATATTTCTACCCACTATGAAAACGAGTAGAGTATGTGTAGCAAACATATCATTAAGTGAAATTTTATCAAGATGTGCTAACTAGTCATACTACATCATATGTATAAGTAGTAAGCAGGCAGGTAAGATGACATGAACTTAGCTGTGACGCTAGTTTATACAAAATATCAGAACAAGCTATGCTAACTTGGGTAAGCTAGCTAGCTAACTAACAGAGAGCAGTCGTGTGCCATCTTTAAAGATAGCGTTAGCTCGTGTTGTGCTATACATTATTCATGTTGTTAATGTTGACTGGCAAACAATTACATGCTTGGAAATGCAGACAGTGTGACGGCTGGCGGGTTTTTAGCTTGTGCAGCAGAGGTAAACAAACATGTGTTCCTATAAACGAAGACAGCTAGCCAAGAAACTCTACTAGCACCATATGCTAACGCAAGCTAGGTTAGCAAACTCTTGCACTGTACTAGCAGCCACTAGGCTAGCATTACTGTTGTTAACTTATGTTTCACCTATTGATCTTTGCCGAATTTGTAATGTCAAAGTAATTCATTTCTCGACAAGTGGGGAGCTCGTAACTTTTCTAATTGATTGAATAAGCAGGAATGGTTTGATTATACGTTTCCGTTTAAGGACACTCGAGTCTCTGCACCCGGCTTTCCTAGCATGCTAGCTAGTGATGTTTTGTCTTACTTGAGTGTAGTAAGATGGCTAAACCACAATACATATAACGGTTAGTAAAAAATCAGCGTTTCACAAGGTACTCACTTTACGAAGTGCCTAAGGTCACAAGGTTCCCCCATCTTCGAAATCACCGGTAATCGACCTTTTGTAAAACATCAAGCAACAATGTATGCCGACGTCAAATCCATACGGAGCTGTCGGAAATGACCGTCGGCTAGAGGCTCCGCTGCTGCTGCGCCCCAGCTTCAGCCTGGGTGAATGTTGGTACTATCGAGCTAGCATGAGCTCACATAGTTAGCCAAGAGTTAAGAGGTGAGATCATGAACATAAATGACAACGAAAACCCCAGAAAGTGCCTTAATTTGGTCAACCTGTTACGTTAAATTACAATACGATTGACAAACCGATCTGCTTGCAGGATTATAAACCCATTTTAGGAATACCTTTTATTCCACATACTGATCCTCGCTTGGCTGCTGTACATCACATGATGTGGGAACATAGCAGGCGCGGAGCGCACTGCGGGTCCGAGCCATCACATAAAAAACTAAAAGCTTCACTACCTTGTTTGAGAATAAAGGATAACATAGAGGAGGACAGAGGGTAAACAAATGGTCAAAACTTTACTTAGTCTGTCTCCGTCTGTACGTTGTGGCTACTGAATAGCCTGCAGTTAAAACCATAGCAATAAAATTAATTGTATTTGTATGGTTAAAACTCTCAGCAACAAACTAACATTACGCCACAAGACATTTCATGCAAGATAATATCTTGATATTTAATTCCCCACACCCCAACTCGAGAAATTCTGATTGTAATTGTATCATATCATGAGGATCTCTGATCTCAAGAACACAGCTTTATGTTCTAAACATAATATTGCTTTCTTGAAAGAAATGTTTTCGATGCTTAATTTCAGTCGTTCTCGACCATTTTTCGCAGTGATTTAAACTTTTGATTCTAAAGAGATGCTGCGGGCCGGAGCTATAGCTGGTACAATACGCTGTTGCATGTTATTACAGAATTCAAAAGACTGTCAGAGTAAGAAATAAGGTAAATGTATAATGGTAAATGGATTATAAGATTTGAACACATGACCCAAAGACAAAGACGATGTATCGTGAAAAAGAACGCTGTAACTGTAGCGGATAGCGGTAGGGACTTCATTAACCAGAATGCAATGTGATGACTTCCGGTTGTTCCGTAAAGTATTGTTTTGAGTGTTCTCCATGGCGTCCGTCTCATTTATTATCATGTTTATTATACAGTACTGTAAGGAAAACGTTAAAAATATCCAGAAATTCTTCACCTGCTGGGTAAATACATATCCGATACAATAGTTGGCGTCATTCTCCCCTGCATAATCTCTTGTTCCACACTTCAGTCCAGTTGGTAGCACACATCACATTACAGGGAAGCATCCGACTGTTTTGTGGTCATTGTGAGGTAGCAGAAACAGCAGAGTTCTTGTTAGTTGTAGGAAATGTGTATCAGAAAGAACATGTTGGAAAAAATGAAATGTTTCGGGATAACAGGAGCAGTGTAAAGAACATACTGGAGTGTGGTGAAAAACAGACAAGGCAGAACATACTTGGTCAGCTTCCTAAATACATCCATGATGAGAACAGACTGCAGGGAAATCTGACATACTGGACACATAGGACACTGTAGGAGTTAACTAATTCCAGAAGATGGCAGTAGTGCAACGTTAATGATGCAAGCTGCCGTCAAAACCCAATGAAGAAGAAGAAAAACGGGAGGGGTGGGGGTTGCCAATCGCCAATAAACTCTGAAGAAGAAGACTAGACGAGAGCGACAAGAAGCCAAACCAAACTTAACTGACCTGAACATATCCGCTATTCTCGATTTTGCACTAGAGTCTGTGCTTGTCGATTGTGTAAGTTTTGTCGTTAGTTATGTGGTGTTATTTCTAAAGAATATATTCTCTTAGTCGCAGATCAGCGTTATCTGTCAAATGAGTTAACGCTCAGGCCTATCGTTAGCTGGCTAGCTACGGTTAGCTAAGCTCGACAATTTGCCGTGCTTTGTTTGGACGGCAAGGACGCCAGCAATGTTCGCCACATTCTTGGCTAACACCAAGTTACATCTTATACCACGTTACATTCGTTTTCGGTTATGTAACGTTATGTTTTTGTCACTTAACGCACATTGCGTTTGGGTTGATCAACCGGCGTTATTAATGGCGACAAGCGTGCTATGTGTGTTCGGCGTAACGTTACATTACAGTTGGCTAGCTAAATGGCGTGGCACTGTTGTTCGGTAAACCTGTAGCTTAATGCCCTTATGGTTGATTGTCACCTTGGGAATATTCTAGCTACGTGTCACGCACTTAAATTTGCTAACCAGCTTTTGCTCGTTTTTCTCTGACACGAGTTAGCAGTAGGCTAACGTTTGTGTGTAACGTTAGAGCTGACGCTAGCTAACCCTGAAGTTTCGATGCCAGTTTTAACAGAGTAAAACGTGTGGAACCAGAATAGGCTGAAATGTATTGTAGCTGTGTATTCCCAAATGCGTGAATTCATTTGTATGAATACATTCAAGTGTTAAAAACTTTTGATCAAATTAATTCAAATGTTTGAATGTGTGAAATATCTGAACAAATAGATTTGTGTTTTAAATTGTTAATCTGTCAATACTGTCATGAATTCATAGCCTGAACAGGCTTGCAAGACACCATTATTCACAAAGACCAGAAACTGGGGTAGTAACAAACTAAAGTAAACCATCCTGATGTTTTTTTCCAAGCTTAAGAAACAAAAGGTAGCAAACTTATAAGCATTAGTTATACTTCCATTCTGTCATCGTCAGTGCATCAAACAAATAGATTGCATTTGTTTAACCTGTTAGGAGACCTGTAAGTGTGCATGACACGTTATGACCAAATGAAAGATTTGCACAAATGATTTCCAGTTTGTGAGTGCATAAAGAAGACTTGCACAAAGGTTTGGAATTGCACAGCAAAGGTTTGCTGTAACAAAAAAGGTTTGCAGATAAACATCTATCTGGTTATGGGTGAAAAAAGTTAACACAGGCGGGGCTCAACGCTAACTTTATAAAGTGGTTGCCAGGCTTGGCAAACAGGCATCTGCTTTTGGCTGCCGAAATGGACAATACAGTTGCCATGTTTTAAACTGCCTATATTTGGAGCATTTTCATTTCTTGTGTAACTATACCACATATTTTAACAATGAAACGATGAGAGAATGGCTTGCAATATAATTTCTCATTCCTCTCAAAAAGGGGTGTAACAGATCACAAAACTCACAGCTCTGATAACTGTTTCGATTCACAGATCACATAAATTCAGAATCTGCAAAAAAAAAAGGGGGGGGGGATTTAAATGATTAATAAAAATGTAATAACTTCAGAATAATTACTTTGTTTAGCAGTTTAAAGTAAACGCTACCTTTTATTCACATCTGTGTTTTTCTGACAACAGCAGTGACCAAGTGCTAGTTTGTGTCTTTTAGCTCATAGCTTTAGCGGCATCACGGTTGTACGTCCCGGTGTTGGAATCCCCTACAGTGAAATACAGTCACACTTTACACCGCTTAGTGGTCAGCATTTTAACTGTTTAATCCAGTTACTACTGTAGCTAACGGTAAGCTAACGTTACCTGCTGCCAAGTGTAACGTGTTATTAGTGTTTACTAGCCTGACATGCAGCGATGCTTCTGTTGCCTCTAACTTCTGTTTCAGAGCATCTGAGAGAAGCGCAGACATTTAAGTGGCACTGTAACGAGGTACCAAAATCCACATTGCTATTCCGTCCGGTATGTCCCGGGCACCGTTGGCATATTAGCATGTGTTGCGCACAAATGTAGTGTTTAATCTTCACTGAGACAACCATATAAAATGTTGACATCTTTTGAAATAATATTTTCCATTTTTGTAAGTTTTCATATTTAAAAAAAATAGAACAGGTGGTTGCCAATGGGGGCAACCAGAGGCCACGAAACGGTTGCCAATTGACTCAATCTGTTACTGTGGAGCCCTGACAGAACCTAGTACGTTTTTCGGAGGAGTGAGGCAGAGGGAGTGCAGGGCAGCCACAGACCATTGATGCATAATAAAACCTGGATGCAGAGTTTGAAGTGGAGCCTTGTTCATTCCTGTTAGTTGCTCAGTGGTGCATGAAGCCAAAAAATTACCTGGATGATTTGGCCCATAGAGCAGGATGACTAGTGACCTCCGCTAGCTGATCCAAAATAGTTGAGCACTCTAACTTGAATGGGGATTAAATTATTTAATTGTGCGGCTCTTCTAGATTTTCCAAATATTATTAGATCTAATAGATCAAATTCTGATAGTGAATTCGGTCATTTTGCAGGGGTTGTGACTCTCAAACTTTTTGCACCCACAAATGAGGTAACTGCAAACCTTTGTGCAAATCTTTTTTATGCACTCGCACATTAGAAATCATTTGTGCAAATCTTTTTCATTCACAAAATATTCACAGCTAAAGATCTCCGTATGGATTCAAAAACTAAATCTAGTTCAGATATTTTTCACACAATTTTATTTGATCAAAACGTTTACACATTAACATATTTGAATGTATTCATACAAAATGTGTACATTCAGATATGGTGATGCATACTACAGTACGTTAGACCCCATTTTCTTTCCATAGAGGTGATGTTAGTTGGTTTTATGTCATGTCAGGATTTGTCATACAGGGCAATTGAGACATACTTTTGTCACACTAAGTTTTTATACCGTTAAAATTGTGGAGTGATTTGTGAATCCTTCCTGGTGATGCATTTACATGCTGAAGTGAAGGTATGACAACCGAACTTTGCCATTCATATGCCACATATGGAATACAAATGATGTACAAATGAACGTCCTGACAGTTGTGTTGAATGGTTTATGAAAATAATTTTGCTGACTTCAGATGGAAATTGTTTTGCTACATGACGGCACACTGTCCTGATGAGGAACGCTGATGAGAAGACGATTACACTTTCTATGGAACAACTGTTATACTTTATCCGTTTGCACCAAAGTATACAGAGGAGGAAATGTTGCAGAGCGGGACAGGGAATGGGCAAGAAGAGGAGACACTGACGCTATTGCATTAACCAGAACGCCAGCCTCTTGAATGCACAGACTGCAGCAGTGGTGTACATTGCCAAACAATTCAAACATAATAGTGTTTTTTTCAGCCATGAATGGGATATTTTGGAAACGCTGTTATAGCGAGGTGGCGCTACAGTGGATGAGTCTTTTGAGGGTCAATGCATCCTGATTTCAGCGTTCTCCTGCAAATATGCTATAAAGTTGATGATTGAGTTGTGCGTGCTTTGTAGCTTGTATTGTTTGTCAGAAACATGGTGTTCTTCATGGAGCAGAGACTGTCCAATCAGAACTACTCGTAGGTGGAAAATCTACAATCGTGGACGTGTTTTGGCGAGTGGAGCACATTAACATTAAATTTGAAAATTCTATTTTGGCAAAAATATTAATCTAAAATCAGGACTCATGCTTTGGGAAATGACGGATAATATATATATATATATATATATATATATATATATATATATATATATATATATATGAATAAACCAACATTAAAAAATTCAAACCATTATTACATGTTTCTTTTTTGTTTTTTTTTTGATATATATATATATATATATATATATATATATATATAATCCGTCATTTCCCAAAGCATGAGTCCTGATTTTAGATTAATATTTTTGCCCAATTGGAATTTTTATATATATATATATCTCAAAAACATGTAATAATGGTTTGAATTTTTTAATGTTGGTGGTTTTTGGCTAGTGGTTCTGTTGAATGACAAATTTGAAGATGCTTTAGTTGGATTGTAGCTGGTGCTGATGTAGCGAATGCAAATGCCTTGTAGATATTGTGCCATGACAACGGTGACATTGTCCTTGCTGTATAGTAGCTGGGTCCCAGTTGAACTGCCTTCTTCCAAGTCTGCATTTTAAGACCTATTTTATGATGGATCAACAGCGCTGTCCCATTCAGAAGGCCCCTCCAAATACACTGGGAAAATAGTTTACCCTGTTGTGATCACTGTGTTGGCTGAATAAGTGAAAATAGTTGCTGGTAAACTTGAATGTTTCGGACCTACAATTGTGATGCACTACACCTGGATGCAGCATTAATGTTGGGAGGGTCATAAACGTAAAATGATGGTTATGGTGAGTCACTGTGGGCTGTCACATTCTGGGAGGTGACACATTTTCAGTCCATTAGCCTTCAGCCTGGCAAAGGCAACACGTCAATCAGCTATGTTTGATTAAACAAGTGGCCTTCATCACATTTTATTTGCAAGATGAATATTTGTGATCCAGTCAGGCCAGTAGGGGTTTTCAGATCAACTTATATTTGACTGCTCTAGTTGAATCATACATGATGAATTGGAATAGTTAACCTATGGGGTGGTTGATTAAAATGGTCTGATAAAACAAATATAGGGGAAAAAGGTTGCTTATTGTGCCAGATAGAGTTGATATTGTGAGTTAGGACGTTCAACTCTGGAGCGTGAGCTACAGTCTCTGTTAAATTGTTCTGTTCACGCAAATTTAAATTTCATATCCATCTTAAAAGCGGCTGTTGTTGACATTGATCGTAATGGTGTCCCTTGTCTCTGATGTCCTTTGTCTCACATTGCTATTCCAGTTCAGTTGTTATATTGGACTGCCAGGAAATTGACGCTGGGCTAGTAAAGCTCCGTTGGCAATAATGCTATTCTATACCCTTTTGTCTGCAGGTGCTGTTGTTTGTACTTCAGCATGGCGGTCGTCATCCGTTTACAGGGACTAAGAGTCACAGCAGGTTCGGAGGATATTCGCAAGTTCTTCGCTGGCCTCAAAATTCCAGATGGAGGGGTGCATATAATTGGTGGGGAGCTTGAGGAAGCTTTCATTATCTTTGCTTCCGATGAAGATGCAAGAAGAGCCATGACACAGTCAGGAGGTTGCATTAAGGGTTCACCTGTTCAATTGCTACTAAGTAGTAAAACAGAGATGCAGAACATGCTTGAAAGAAGTACAACAAATGTAGAGCTAGATGAACGGAGACGACTTGAGGAGAATGCAAGACGTGCTAGAAGATCTGTGGATCCTGAGGTGGTCAGGAGATCGGCTAGCAGATCAGATTATTCCCCTCCCCCCCATCACCAGAGGGCTTCAAACACTAATGATGACTTTGTGCATGTGTTTCTAAATGGAATGCCTTTCTCTGTGACTGAAGAGGAAGTCCGTGACTTTTTCTTTGGTTTACTTATTGATGATATGGTCTTATTGAAAAATGCACAGGGTGCCAACAATGGGAAAGGTATCGTCAAATTTGCAACAAGAGAGGATGCACACGAAGCCCTGAAGAGGGATAGGAAATACATTGGGTCAAGGTATGTGGAGGTTTCCACAACGACAGCAGACTTTTGGCATCGGGCTACTGGTAAAGAGTCAATGGCTGTCAACAACTTTGAAAGGGATAGATCACCTGTTCGCCATCAGAGGAATCCACATCATGTCAGGTCACAATCTCCTTTGAGGCCGGTTTCTTCCGACGATGAGTACTGCGTTTTGATGGAAAATCTGTCCTTTGCAGTGGAAAAAGAAGACATAAAAAAGCTTTTTCGTAATGCAAAGCTTGAGGATGACCAGATCCTACACTTAATTGGCAGTGATGGGAGAAGAACTAGATCTGCATTTGTGCTGTTTAAGAGTCTGCGTGACTATTGTGATGCCTTGACTCCTGAAAAAAGGCAGTTTTTCAACCGATGGATTTCTACCCGGCCAATCTCGAGAGAGAAAATGATCACCCTTCTGGAAGCTCAGAGCATGGATGTTGGACCTTCTGAAAACTCTGAAATGTTTCAGGAGAGGCCTCCATCTTACCCCAGTGATCCTTATGACTCAGAAAAAATTTGTGTGTTTGTGCGGAACCTGCCATTTGACGTACGGAAAGTTGAGATCATGGACTTCTTCCTTGGGTTTAATATCACAGAGGACAAGGTGTTTGTGCTGCGTGACCATAACGGTGCTGGAGTTGGAAAGGCGTTAGTTCTCTTCCGGTCTGAGGCAGAGGCTATGAGTGCACTCTCTCTCAATGGACAAAGGTTTCTCGGGTCAGAGGTCACACTGAAATGCATTTCACGTTCTCAGATGCGGCAGTTGGGTGTTGAGCCACCAGTGGTGCAAGAGCCAATTGTGCAAGAGCCAATGCCAAGAGAGGAGCGGTACTCAGGCAGGAGAAGCGAGGCATCCTATCGCCTTGGTGACACAGAGTACCCCGACTTTAGGATTTCTCGTGATGGTAATATACCAATGACCAATGCACAGGCTCACATCCACGGAGGCAGAGATTATGAGCCCCATGCAGGAGGCCCTCATGCTCCACAAGACAGAGGTAATGGCTTTCGTGGTGGCTTTGGTCCCTCAGTGCAACATTTTGACGGTCCCACTTGCGTAAAGCTGCTTAACTTACCATTCCAAATCAGAAGTGAAGAAATCTATGACTTTTGCTATGGATTTCGCATTATCCCTGGATCTGTCTCACTGCAGTATGACCAGAGAGGAAAATCTAAAGGCTCTGCAACTGCAGTATTTGAGTCCCGTCAGGAGGCGTTGACAGCAGTTGAGGAACTGAGTGGAAGACCAATAGGTCCAAGAAAAATACAGCTATTACTTGAGTAAAAGTGACATTGCCTTGCATGGCATCTAACATGCCCTAGCAGTGTAGGTTGGACATGTACAGTGTTGATTAAGGGATAAAATTGCCTTGTCTTTTCTTTTCTTTTTTGATTACACAATACAATTGTGAATACCTGGAATTTAGTTTTTTTTTTTTTTTTTATTATTAGGTTATATAGTCTTTTGACTAAATATGGGGTTTGTATGCATTTTTTATCTTAAAGTGAAATACTAGATTTTTGGTTGACATTTCTTACATTTAATTTACAATATAGTGTGGAATAATGTTGTGAAATGTTATTTTTTATATAAAAATGCATACCTTTTTGAATTGTTATAGTTGAATTGAATACGTTTTTCTTCACACATCTGTCACTTGCAGTGTAAACACATTTTGCTTGCCACATAAACCTTACTTATATAAAGTGCAGGTTAATCACTAATTAAAAGGAATCAGTTAGTGATAACTTTTAAGATTAGTTTAAATAGGATACCCTTAAGTGGTTATCTGTGGGATATACAGTATTTGCCTTTTTAAAAACAAAAAGGTCCAAGAGCAAGATTGTAAAACAAGATAATAGGACAAGTGACCACTGTGAGATCTGTAATATGTATTTCAAATTAAAAAACTTGTAAACTTTCTAAATTTGAAGTACTGGTGTGGATGTCTTAATAATTATCTCATAGGCCGCAGTGTGTTAAAGTTAAACCCAGATGATATGTTTGAGGGTAATTGTAAATCATACAGTGTCACAGAAAGAATAATACTCAGTAACCGTAATACAGCATGCTTTCTGCCACACAGCATCATTTTGTAATTGATAACATGTCACTTACAACACACAATACAGTAGAGACCTAATTTATTGATGCATTTCGATATCGATCAATCCAGCTTGATATGTGCTACGTTGACGAGAGGCTAATGCTTGGTGTATATATCTATGGGTGGGGGACGTTATAAGGTTAGCCTACAACCATAGACAGTATATAAGCATCGACATAAAAGAAAAAAAAAGTTAAACATCATTTTAGGTTTGAGGGACAGAACGACTTCCGGTTCAACCGGGACCGAGGAGTCTTTGGTGATGGGATGTGATCAGGATGTGATGACACCATAGGATGACACCGGCAGGCGATCCTCCAACGCCAATAAACATAGTAGAAGAAGAAGAAGTTAAGCAGACAGAATATCACGCCGAGGGAACTTTTTGAAACAGGTGAATATTTTAACATAAAACGTCTCTTTTTTTTTTTTAAGTCTACCGGCTACATCGGTAACTCATTACTTACCGGTATAAGTTATTACGCCAATGCTGCAAGCTAGAATTATGGATTCGCAGAGTTCGAACGTATGCATGTCATCTAATCGCTTCACGTTTTATTTTGTTTCGTTAATGTTATAATGCGAGATCATATACAATCGTTAGACGCAGTCCCGACCGTTAAATAAACGGATTCGTAAAACAACCGCTTATGATGCACCGTTATCATACAGACCATGGTAACACAGATGTCTGCCATGGACACTGATGGGCAACAAGAATGTTCCCAGTAACGTTACCTGGTTGGTTTCCAAAGTTGCTTCTTTCATGAAGGTAGAAAGATTTCGACAGTTTTCGACAACTTTTTTTCACCGACATGTATTTATGTTAAGCTTGCTTACAATTAACCTAAAGCTAATAGGGCCAATTTAAATCGTTTTTGTTGAATTGCTCACGTTAGCTGTTTTGCTACACTCAACCTGGGACAATCCCTGGTCAGTGTTAAGCTCGTTTCCTAGTATTTCTTATTTCTAAATAAGTTAGGTTAAGGACACTGTCAAATGATGCAGGATACTTGATCTAGCTAATAATAATAATAATAGAAACCTATTATATACCTGTCTGCTATGAATTGGGAAAGATCAGTTGAAGCCTGACATCTGAATAGACCTTTTTCACGGCAGACATGTTGACATGTTATAGTAGGAAAAGCACAAGTGTATTCAAAACCATTAATGATGGCTGAATTCCACTTAGGAGAGGCCCTGATATTGTTCATGCTGACTCACTGAAACAGCTTACTGGGACACTTGATGGAATTGAGCCATCGTTAAGGTTATCAATTTCAGCTGTGCTCTTCCTACTATGACAAGTCAAAATGTCTGCTGTGAAAAAGGTCCATAGTAACGTTATACATGCCACTTGAGTAAAAGAGTTGTGCCACTATTCCTGACATACAGCCAGTGGCTGTGACCCACTTCAGGACCCCTAATGGTCTGCAAACACCACTTTACAAAGCACTGATTTATAATATATTGAAACATTAGTAATGCCTGTAGTAATCCAACACGGATCAGTATAAATGTGATGAACACGCCTTGTAGAGTGTAGTGGATTTAAAACATGTTTGAACCTCACTGACACTAGATGGAGGTATCAAGAAGAAGGATCCTCCAAAAACATCTGGAGCCTGCAAGACCCCTGCGCCGCTGCATTCATGTTGACAGTGGTAAGCAGTCTGCACCAGTTGGTCAAACTTATAGGAATATCAAAGTTTTTGTATTGTGTTCATATATAATGACATGCTCTTATAATATTGTATTACTTAATTTAGAGCCCATAATAAATGCTGCTACATGTGGACAGGCACTGATGGAGGAAGAGGATGAAGAGGTAAAGAAATCCCAAAGAAGACAATATTTAAGGGTTGCAATTTACAATTATATTCCGTATCAATTATTCTGTTGATCATTTTTTAATCATTTGTAAAATGTAAAAATTACATAAAAACAAAAGCTGCAAATCACTGAGGTGTATCACATTTGAAACTTTGAAACCAGACAATGTTTGGCATGCTTGATAGATGACACAAATTACTTATTAATTAAAAACAATTACTGTATATGGATTATCAAAATTGTTGCTGGTTAATTTTCTTTAGATCGACTAATCATTTCAGCTCTTCAGTATTTTAGTGTGATTCACACTTTGCATTTTTCTTTAATTAAAATAACTTTAAATAAACCATTTGCCTGTTAAGCAGTTTATTTAGGCAACATTAAAGCTTTAGTGTGTAACTTTTTGATATTAATGAACGTCCGTTACATTCAAGCCATTGCCAAATGAGTTGATGCAAAGCTAATCAAGACTATCATCTCTACACAACTCTCTCTGTATTTCTCAGTATGGCTATGTTCAGAAGATTATGTCGTACGGTGACTTTCGCGCCCAGAAACTCGAGTGAAGATAATTCCCTCTTCTGAAGAGTCCATGTTTTTTTTAATCCTCCGTGTCATCCTTGGCTACTAGCAACTGCGTTGGCGATGGGTGGGGGAGCGTGCGCAATTACATAAGGCTTGTATCATGTGGACGCGCCAACAGTGTTGTTGTCATTAATTAGAATTCTTCATGGGGGAGACAGAAACTACGCACTATAGCTTTACATTTTCTAAAACTATTCTAATGTTCTTCTAATGTTATGCTTAATAGGCAAATATTGGCATAGAGCAGTTCTACAGGATTGTCAACCTCCACAAACAGAAAGAAGGTAAGACACAAAGTGTTATTGTATGCATTTCTGTTCTGAGGTTGTTTTTTCCCATATTTTTTATCTACAGTATGGGTTTGGCAAAATGCCACTGCATTGACAGAATATCAACCTACTTTTGCCTTTATTTTGATTTGCCTGATTTGAACTCTTGTCATGTTGATTTTAATATATATATTTTCATAGGCAGAATATCTTACACAAGAGAATTTTTAATTGGTCTGGCAAGTTCTCCTGAGGCCAGGAAGAAACCGAAATTCTTGCCAGAGCACCCCATAGTGCTAATGGAGGCAGTAAGTTGGGTGTTGGTATTCAATTTTATGCTGGTATCCTCTCTAAATAACAGTGTGCTGTTTGGATTAAATAATGTTCGTATACTATCTTAACAGAGAGATCTTGGGCACCTAAGGCTTCATGAAATGAGATGGAATGGGGGAAAAGAAGACATGTGAGTTTAATTTCATCAAATTAACTCTCGTGAACAGTCTAGATTATGATTTGAATTGAATGCATTTATTAATAATAATAATAATATATTTTTTTAATGTATATTAGCCCTGACTCATTACTGGTTTTACTGTATGATTTACTATTGCTGTTGGGTTCAGTGTGGTATCTTCATTAAAATTAAAAGGTATATACATTACTGTGTAAATATATATTTTCTGTTTTTAGGGACGAAGAAAGGCTTCACTCGCCTTAAGACATTTGCACAGGTGTTCACTTCCCAAAGAGTGTTTTTTTTTTTTTTTTGCTGAGAAATTAGTGAATTTAATTTAACTTGTGACATTTAAATTTGCATGTTATATTTGTTTGAGATTGATAACAGTTTGCAGTGAAATTGCACAAAGTAATAATACTAAACACCACTTATGTGCTTAAGTATGAGTATTGCATGTTTACATTTTCTACTGTAAGATTTTGGCTGGAGTGAAGTATTTAAATTTTGTAAAAAATAAACCTAGACATAAGAACATTAACGGCTGTTCGTCAGATGTGGTGGTAATGTTTTGCTTAAAGAAACTGGGTAATGCAGACTCATCATCACTTATATTAGTCATAAAACAAACCCTACCTGCAGTGACAGCGGTCAAAATGATGTTTGTCATCAGCTGTATTAGCTGGGATTACATCAGAATTGTAATTTAACGTGTCTTACTAAATATGTTAACTTCTCTTATAAAGGAAAGTTTGACCAAACAATTTTGTGTTGACATTTTCTTTCTTGCATGTAATTCAAACTTTTTATGTTTATATTAACAATGTATCAAATGACTATGTGTAATGTGAAAGATACTGGTCAACAAACATTAACACAGGGAAACAACTTTTTAGTATATTTCACAAAACTTTGCTCATATCATCCCCATTTTCAGCCTCAGCTGGCAGCTGTTTTCACCAGAAAAAGCTCTAATAAACACACTACACTCTACCTGCCCAGCACCGAACGGCTGACAAAGTTTGTGAATAGCTGTCGAAGATTTCCCCTCAGGGGTTGGTGAAGACCAAAACGGAGCATAAATGAGTGAATATTGTGCCTAAATCCATCAGGATGTATAAATAGACAGCTGTTTGCTAACACATTCAAAATCTATTAATGCAGATTTAATTGCAACAGCATTAAACCTTGTATTCTACTTTATATGTGAACTGACATGGCCTCTCTCTCCACAAGAATAGATACATTTGCTAGATTTATCACATTATACTCAACATAACTACAAATCAATTTTTCCACATGATCAAGCACTCACCTTTTTTTTTATATGCAGCAAATGAAAGGGAGATACATATTCCACACTGCAGGTATTTCAAAATGTGGAACCACCGTAATGTATCGAAGGCACTTAATATCAGGTAAACTGACTTTATTTTAAGTTTTTCAGTCATTAAAGACCAGCTAATAAGCAAAGTGTTGAGTTAAACAGTCCTTAAATTAAGGTCAGTATTCTATTTAAGATATTTCACATCATTCTTTAAAAGTACCTGAATACACCTGTAGCATATAACAGAAAAGGAGCCTAGTGAGTTACTCCCTTGTTCTGATGGGTTTGAGGAGGGTTCTATGTGGAGGTTATTAGCCTATCACTGTCCTCAAAATATAATCAAAGTGTATTATGAAGCTGCCAGAAATCATTTGGCAACATAGGCGGTTTTTACAACACGCTGTGGGTTTCCATGCGGACATCGGTGAATGTGGTAGGCCTAACTCCACGTCTGCTCTATTTGTCACCTTTGTTCGTGACCGAGGCGGAGTACTCTACACGCTTGTGACGTGCTCTACGTCACGTCATTGTTCCATACTGGAGGCTCACGTTACGGTGTTCACGTCAGTTCAGAGAGAGCGAAATCATTTTTTCAGAAACGGAGGAAACGGACACCGTCAGTCAAACAGCCACATACCAAAGGTAAATGTCTTTCTGGTGTTTGTAGCCTTTGGACTTGTTTATCCTGTTGGCTTAATCTCAAAGGTAAAGATGGAGCTAATTGACTCCTTTCCCCGCTGTGAGCGATGAAGTGGTGTGTGTGCTGCGATGTCTGATTAAGAATCTACGCCGGGGTGTTTTAATTTTCTTAATTGTGTTTTAGGTTAGGCTATTTTCTGGTCACATACGGTTAAGTACAAACCCCCAGTTTGCAATTGTAACGTCCAGAGGCTGTTAGAGCTTGGTTTTGTACTCGGTCACTAAATAATTTTGTTCGGACACAGCTTTTCATTTTTCAGGAAGATGAATCCAAAGGACGACAAGAAGACCGATTTATGCCCCAGGTGAGAACTTTCACTATCCTAAATTAACCCTTAATCCAAACGTTTGTTTAAATGGTTATGTATGTGTGGACACAGTAGGCTAGGTTCAGGCTATGCTGTAAGGTGTAACAAAGGGTGACAGGATATCAGGACAGGCATGTTTTCTTACCAAGTAGCCTATGTAAAATGTTGGTCTTATAAGTGATTTAATTACAACGGAAGTGTGTCAGTAGGCCCACTTTATTTCCACATTGTTTAGCCTACAATTAATAATTAATTTGGCAGATAGTGTTACTGCTGCTCACCTAAATCTGTGGACTGTCCGCTGTGTGGACTATGTGTGGACGGCATGGTAACTGGAGAAGTGCCAGTTCAGCTCCTGTGCACTGCCAAGGTGCCCTTGAGCAAGGCATCGAACCCATTAGTGCAATGTATAGGTCCTGGTCCATGTGTGTGGATTTTCGGGCCTCTGTGTAATAACTGACAACTGAGTGAAAAAATTTAATTTCCCCTTGCGGGATCAATAAAGTATGTCTTAATCTTAAAATCACATTTTTTAATTTATTGATAGTATGTATACACTCAGTTGTCAGTTTATTAGGGTTACCAAGCTAAAACTAATTTAATTAATTCATATCAAATTATAAACTCTATCTAGAATAGAATACAGTTCAACAGCAGTGCAAACTACATCCTCCAAACTGTCTATACAGTTAAATCAACACCTCTAAAACAGTTTAAACTAAAATTGAACATTATAACCCACATAAAGGTAGGATTTATTGCAGGACTGTATTATTATTATTATTAATATTATTATTATTATTATTATTAATAATAATAATAATAATAGTCTTTATTGTCCACAAATGTGGAAAGTTACCTTCAGCTTCACTGATTGGTTTAAACACATCATAGTAAATCACATGTACAATAAATATCGCGGCCCGCCAGTGGAGGGGGGGGTTGCCCCTGACCCGGAGGGCTGGCATCAACGTTAGTGGCCCCCCCCCCCGCAACGGTGGTGGAGCCATGGTTTGGGGGGGGTCGCTCCTCCGTTAGACACAGAGCAGCAAAAGGTGGGCCAATGTTTCCTTTTTATTTGTTTAAAGGTTGAAATATCAAAGACGTTCCACTTCATGATTGTGTCCCACTTGTTGTTGATTCTTCACAAAAAAATTACAGTTTTATATCTTTATGTTTGAGGCCTGAAATGTGGCAAAAGGTCGAAAAGTTCAAGGGGGCCGAATACTTTTGCAAGGCCCTGTATATACAACAATAACGGATTACATTACTTTTAACTAGCTGTAACTAATAAATTGGCAATGGAGTGTATGTATAGTATGCAGGTTTTGTATGTGCTGCTGAAAGCATTGAAAAAGTACATTTGGTAAACCTCAACATCAATGGGTTGTACCTGAAACAGTACTCAGAATAACACAGACTTCTCTGTCAACGGTTTTCATCTAGACCATTTTTTCAGTACAAAATATTCCTGATGAAAGCTTTTCACATTGAGGTCTATGGGTTTTCAAATTTAATGTTTCACTATGTATCAGAAATGAAATTCCCACACCCTCTATACCCGGGTGGTGACCACCAATCTCTCAAGAGACTCCTATCGTAAAAGCACCCGGACAATCAGTCAGGAAACGGGCAGGTCACTGCACTCATCACTGCAGGCCCTTCACACCCTGGACACAACCTGTTCCAGCTGCTCCCCTCTGGTAGGCGCTACAGGACACTGTACGCCAAAACAACCAGACACACCAACAGTTTGTGACAGCAGATTCTTATCATTTAAAACAAAATATTTGCATAATGCATAGTCTTAGATTTGGTTGAACTGACCTGGCATGGAGATACTCGCATATCAGATTTGTTCAGCCTCTTAATGAATGAAATTAAATAAAATGGCAATTCAGTCTTATTGTCATGCTAGAACTGACCCTTTAAAATCTGTTATCCCCCCCCCCCAAAGCCCTGTTTTTGTGCATAACCCACACCTGGACGCACTGAAAGATGACGTCCTCTACCACTTCGGTTTAGGAACCAGAACTCACGACCTACCAGCTATGTTTGGTGATGTCAAAGTAATGATTTTTTTTTTTACATTTATTTTTGGGAAATAAATCAACTCCATAAATCATCTTTATTCTGCTATTATTTTATGTTTTGTGTGTTTTCCTTCAGTTTGTGTGTGTTGGGGGCAGTCCTTGGAGAATGAAATCCTTCATCGAGTACATTGCTGCTGAGCTCAGTATGGAAGACCCCAAATCAGAGTACCCAAACATCTGTGCTGGAACAGACCGCTATGCTATGTACAAAGTTGGCTCTGTACTGTCTGTCAGTGTATGTAAGACCTATCACAACATACAAATAGTAGTAATCCTATTAATCTGTGTATTTCTATAAAAAAAACTACATAGATGTGAAAATTGTGCTATGTTTTGCAGCATGGGATGGGCATCTCATCTATTGCCATAATGTTACATGAGCTAATAAAGCTCCTCCATCACGCTCATTGCACAGATGTTACAATTATACGCATTGGGACATCAGGTGGAATAGGTAAGCTTATTATTTACAATATGTATTTAGAATGCCTGATAATACATCTGATCATTCATGTGTTGCATTATCAAATCACAAAGACTGCTAACACTCCAAGAATGCTAGTTTCCCTGTGATCCTGTAAATTACTTGACTTAGACTCCCTGTGTGATAAAATGTCATTTCCATGAGATGGTTAGTGTGGTCATACAGTAGATGACTTTAAGTACTGGGTGTTGTCCACAAAGACACCTTTTTCATAGGTGTACCACAAGAGGGAGTCCAAAGTCCCTTAGATTTTAGAGCAGTGTCATCCAATATGGCTTTTTGCGATTAGCCCAAGATGGGACTTCTCAAGTTTTCAGAATAAGAGAATTGATATGTATTCTGATGTATACCAACCTTTTTTCTGAATATGTCATGAATTATTGGGGGTTGTTCTGTGGCATATTTTTGAAGTCCACATGAATCATTTCCAGCATGGCTAAAGGGTATATTGTGATTTGATTCTAGGAACTGTGACTACATTGTAGTAGACTGTTACACTGAATTAGAACTTGAACTAAAGACATTATCTCAATCATTTTAAGAAATTCTTTAGATGTTGTTCATTTGGAAATGAACATGATGCTAATTTTACTTGATATCAGTCTAGTATGTTTCAACATATGAAAAATAATTTTTATTTGAAGCTTTCTGTACATTCAGACTATAATTTATTATTACTTGCCATTTTTCAGGGCTTAAGCCTGGCACAGTTGTTGTTACCAAGCAGTCTATGGATGCCACCTTCCTGCCCAAGTTTGAGCAGGTGATCCTGGGGAAGACGGTGGTGCGCAATACTGATCTGGACCAAAGCCTGGCTGAGGAGCTGTTGCAGTGCAGCAAAGAGCTGAACCAGTTTGAGACCGTGATAGGCAACACCATGTGTACACTGGATTTCTACGAAGGTACTGATGCATTGATGTGTTAATCACATTTTTCACCAACATTTAAAGTATTTCAGTTGCAATGTTCATCTTTTCTGTCTGTCTCATCAATCACCCAGGGCAAGCCCGTTTGGATGGTGCTTTCTGCTCCTACACTGAGAAGGATAAACAGGACTACCTCACTAAAGCCAGTGAAGCAGGAGTCTGCAACATTGAAATGGAGTCATCAGTTTTTGCTGCTATGTGCAAGCTGAGTGGTCTACGAGGTACGAAAATGCAATATCAGCATCATTATAGCTGACAATTTATAGCTGACAGTTGTTTTCTTCTCGTTGACTTTCTAACATTTATTTCTTGTGTAAAGCGGCCGTGGTTTGTGTGACATTACTGGATCGGCTGAAGGGGGATCAGCTGAACGAGTCTCAAGAAGTTCTTCGCAGTTACCAACAACGTCCTCAGATACTGGTTGGCTACTACATTAGGAAACAGTTAAAGGCCAAAGCAGTATGTAGCTAAGTGCAATAGCTATTACACTGATATGCAAGCATACATAAAAATTGTCTCTTGAAAATATAGCGCAATGCACTAACTCAGTTTTAAACATGTTTTATACATTCTATGCTCACCAATAGCCATACCTGTAATACCTCCAGAATCTTGAAGTTATGCACTACCTTTTATTTATCCGTTAGATAGTTAAATGATTTCACTGTCTTAATAAACCGGAATGTGCTATTTAACTTTTGTTTCCTCTTGAATTTAACTTAAATACAATTTAAAGGTCCCATGACATGGTTCTCTTTGGATGCTTTTATATAGGCCTTAGTGGTCCCCTAATACTGTATCTGAAGTCTCTTTCCCAAAATGTAGCCTTGGTACAGAATTACAGCCACTAGAGCCAGTCCCACAATGAGCTTTCCTTAGGATGTGCCATTTCTGTGTCTGTAGCTATTGAGTAGAAGAGAAGAGGGGGGCAAGGTGGAGGGTGGGGGTGTGGCCTTGACCAACTGCCACTTTGCTCGTTTGAAAGCCATGATGTCTCTCTCTCGTGGGTGGGCCAAATTCTCTGGGCGGGCAAAGCAGAGAAAGGGGAGGTAACCTTTCCCCTTATGACATCATATAGGGAAGATTCCAGATCGGCCCATCTGAGCTTTTATTTTCTCAAAGGCAGAGCAGGATACCCAGGGCTCGGTTTACACTATCGCCATTTCAAACCACTGGTGGACCAGAGGCAGGCTGGGGGGAACTCATATTAATGTTAAAAAACCTCATAAAGTGAAATGTTCATGCCATGGGACCTTTTAAGTGAGTCTTAAATGTTATGTAGCAGCATATTGATCAAATGTCTTTATATAAGGCGGCCTCTGTTTTATGCAACATATAAAGTTCCTTATACATAAAACCGGTTCATGACTTTTGGTATGTCTGTGCTTACAACGGTGCTGTAGCAAAATCAGCTCAAATAGAATGTAAATAGTTTTAATGAAAACCAAAAGAAATTACACTGATTTTGATAAGTTAGTGTATTATGTTGGTATCTGTTGTTTCAAAATGTGTATATCTTGTTCTGCAAAATGTATGTTTTTTTTTTTTTTTTTTTACGATTAGGCTTCTCAATATCTTTTATAAGAAGCTAAAATCTGCAAAAAAAGTCACTTATTTTCAGAGACAAAAAAATCCACTGAATGTATTATCACTAATAAATCCTCATGCAGTCTGAAGTTGTTTGTTTTATGTTCTTGCTCATAAAAGTAGCACAGGTACATCCTACAGCTTTTTCTCGGTGCAGGAAGCACTATGTGAAGCAGGTGGTTTGTTGCAGTATGACCAACGATATGAACACTGCTGACTATTTAAAACAAAGTAACTGAAGTTCTTGAAGATGATCGCTATTGAAACACTGTTTGACTGATAAACAAAGGTATTTGTTCTTCCCTTAAGCCCACTCAAGAACATTTGCCTATAATCTTGATCAGTCAGCTATGTGAACATCTTAAATCGTTTAGATGACAACAACATTGCTGTCAACTTACAAACACAATACAAATAGCCTACTTACAAATAGGCTATCCATTGAGATAGGCCTATAGGCAATTTTCTCATAAATGTGGATACACTGAACCGCAACTATCCGGTCTGGAGAACATATTAATCGACTTCCTTGTGTGTCTGCGCTTTCGCCACATTTGAGTCGGCTATACGGTCACATACATGTAGGATGCTGAAAATCGCTCTGCGCGTCAGAGGACGAGAGGAGGGTCTGTTTGCGCGCTCCCGTGCGTGCCCACCTCCTGTTTGCCATCCGATCCTAGCCCGGTCTATTCGCTGACTCAGTGCCTTAAGCAGCATCACCGCTCACCTGAACAGAGCTACAGCATCCTCTGCGGAGAAATACATCAGCCATGGCCAAAACAGCAACCGGTAAGCGTGTTCAGACAGGTCATGTTTAAACCGATGCATGGATGTATACGGATGTAACCCATGGATGGATGGATTGATGGACTTGTGACAGCTCTTTTCTGTTTAAAGCCCATGTCGGCCTGGTATTGTCTAGGTGGTCGTGCGTCTGTAATGGTTCAACTCAGAAATATTCTATTTTGAATGATTACAACTAAGATCTCTCACCTTGATATTTCTCTATCGACACTGAGCCTTTTGTCTCAGCTAAAGAGGCTGGTAATAAAGACAGCAAGAATGGGCTTACAAGCGCAAGCATCCTCCGTCATTAGGTTACTGAAATGTCTCCTTCATTATCCTCATCTACGTCAATGTGTTAGTGCTCATTTGCTTTGATCTTGTATTGTGTAACAGTTTATAATCCGATAACATGGACTGGCCCTTGACAGCTTTATTTACAACGCCGCACCTGCGGTTCATGCTACAGCGGCCCCAACATGCAGCATAATGCAGACGGACCCCACCCAAGATGCTGTGCTGCCCACCATTTAGCCGACAAAAAGCTGAGAGTGCTTTATCCGTCTTGCTTTTATATTACTTTGATTTGTTTATTGCTATGGTTATTTTATAGGCTATATATATATATATATATTTATCCTGAACGCGATTGTTTCATCTGATCATTTATTTGGATTGTTCCTTTGATTTGTGCCTGTAGCTTTTTTTTATTTCTTTCCGTGCCAAGGATGCATCACCAGCTGTGACAGATGGGCTGCCATTTATTTCGCAAAAAAAAACAACCTTTTAGCATATGAACAAATGCAAATTTAATCGTAGGAGTTAGCACACTGGATCTTAAATTATCAGATAAGACTGTATAGCCTGCATTAGTCATCTCCTCTGATGGACAGTTATTGTATGCCAGGCATTTAGCACATTTGTTTTCATGGGTTTCTTTAGCCTCTGTATCTAAAACATTAGTGTTGCCTTAATATGTATACACAACCCTCAACCTTGGTTTCTCAAAAATGTAGCAGGATGCTAATAAAAAAATGATCAAAAAATAAATAAATGTATTGATGGCTTGCAGACTGGCTTCATTATGGTATGTGTGGTGGCAGAGATATAGCGGAGGAGACAGTTGCATGGCAGGGTGGGAGGCAGGCCAGCCCTGCAGCAAGGGGCCGCTTCACACACTGGCCTTTGCAGCAGAAGGCTTAGCAGCACTAACAATCTGTAGTCTTCTTTCAACAGCCAGGTGGGCACTTTGTCAAATACAGGAGAGAGCATGGAAAAAGTGACAGAATTTGCAGATGAGATTAAAAATAGTCCGTAAGGAACTGGTTGAAAGCACATCTTACCCCAGATCTAGTATAAAAAGTCAAGACTATCAATCGGTTGTATTTGACAGCAATGACAGCAACACTCCACAATTAGGTCGCGATAAGACAGATAGATATAAATGTTTCTTATTATTGTGATCATGACGGGACAATTAGCTGAGAGTTGAACAGGATATTAAATAACTTGATGCACAAGCCTGTCTAATCACTCTTCTTATTGCAAGTGAATAAGATAGGCACTCTGATTTCTTGATGATTCAAATGAGTCACAAATGTCTACTGTATACTATCCAATAAAAGAATCATAGTTTGATCACCCTTACATTATACATGTATCCATATCATCAATAAATTATTAAGCAACAGGGCACAGACACACTAGTCATCTGATGCTAATTGTTTTATTGTGCAAATGTTCCTTTCCTAACTTGTGATATCTTAATTTGGAAATATCTCAAGTATATTTATTAATTGGTGACATTGTTTGTACAGTGATATGTGGTAATGATGTGTGTTTTACTGTTTTCATAAGATGCTATGGTGTGTTTATGTTCCTACAGCATATAAAGAGAAGATGAAGGAGCTGTCCGTCCTCTCCCTCATCTGCTCCTGCTTCTACCCAGAGTCACGCAACAAGCTTGTGTGTGAGTTTGAAGGTATGGATCAGCTCAAACATTGATTTTCTATCTGATCAAATACATTTGCCTGCCCCCATGGATGTATATATTCATCCTGTAAATACAGACGTTAGTAATAATGACATATTGTTGGACTGAAATATTGTGTTATTGGACATTGATTTTTCTGGTGTCATCATCATGATTGTCTGATTTACAGACATGGAGGTGAAAGCTATAAACAAGCGATCCTCTGGCCAGGCCTTTGAGGTGATTCTCAAGCCTCTGTCTCCAGTGTCAGATGTAACCCACAGTCTCCCCTCACCCCCCAAGAGAGATATCTCTTTGGAGGACATTGAGAAGAAACTGGAGGCTGCTGAAGACCGGAGGAAGGTGAGTATTTTACCTGTTTGAAATAGCTTTGGGTGTTTAAAAAAAGAAGAAAAAAGGAAACACATTTTATATACCGTTCAAAATTAATCAATTGGTCTATTTTCCTATTTTTTGCTCTACATATTTTAGTTTCAGGAGGCCCAGGTGTTGAGGGCTTTGGCAGAAAAGCGAGACCATGAGAGGGACGTGTTGCTAAAGGCCATGGAGGAGAACAGCAACTTCAGTAAGATGGCCGAGGAGAAGCTCCAGATGAAGATGGAGCAGATCAAGGAGAACCGTGACGCCCATCTGGCAGCCATGATTGAGCGTCTACAGGAGAAGGTGAGAAATGTAGAAATCTCAGTTGTGTGTGTGTTTCTTCTTTGTGTCCACCTTCAGACTGAGAATAGCAGAGTTTGGGCGCTGCCTGCAGCTGACTAACATTTCTCTCTCTGTTGTTCTGCTGCATTCAGGAGAGACATGCAGCTTTGGTGCGCAAGAACAAAGAGCTGAGAGAAGAGCTGACAGCATGAGCCTCACTCAAGTCCTGACTTCCATGGTTCATCAACGTCCCTCCATCCAGTCCCGCCCAACCCTCACCATCCTCTGAACAGACACCCAACCCTAGAGGCCGAGAGGTTCGAGGACCTCACCACCACATCACATCACAACACACCACACCACACCACCAGTACTCACCACTATCAATATAATCAGTGAATACAAACATCAATAACACACATCTTGAGAGTTGAATGGATTTGTTGATTTTCGAAAAAATGAGTGAAATTATGGCTATTATTTTGTAAATACTTTTTTCTTAAAGTCTATCTATCTATCTATCTATCTATCTATCTATCTATCTATCTATCTATCTATCTGTCTATCTATTTATCATGGTAGGTGAAGTACATACAAGGCTTGTACTGTACTGCACTGTACAATTTCAAACATTTTGTTTGTGATTAATTAACGTTTCAGTTCTTGAAATTTGACTCTACAACCATTTTCTTGTGAAAGCCGTCAGTGTTGTGAGTTGGCTGTAGACTGACATTTGCAGTGTTTCCTGATGATGTCATGATGATGATGTTTCTGTGTCTTCGTAAAGAATGACGGTCGGTGTACTTACACCACAGGCTCCTTCCAGATATCAACGTATCCCATCTGTATCTTCCTCAAGCACACCCACACATTCTCAACACGCACGCTTGGAACTTAACAATACGCCAAACTCTACAGATCTATCAAGTGTCCACCTCCTCTGAAATGAGCTTGATAATGAACTTGATAGGTGCTTTATTGATATTAAGAATGTCTTTGCCCAAAGGGGAGCAACTGTTTATACACTTGCAGATTCCCTCTTACTCTGACAGCGCCATTTCATAATGATTCCATCTTTAGCTAAATCAGCAGCTCTGTTACATACACAGTATTTGAGCATTAAGCTCTTGAATGTTATGACACCATACTGGTCCCATGCATATTGTCTTGGACAGTGGAATGTGCTGTTGCTCCCATCTTGATATTGATAGTGTGAACATAACGTATGTCTGTGTGGGTGTGTATGACTGCAAATTTACCACAAGGCACCATTAGCCTCTGCTCTCTTTAGGGGATTAGATAGAGAATGAATGCCGAATGCTTTACATTCAGCACACTGAACTAGTCTCTTTTTAATATACAGTACCACTGACATCTGCCTGCATCCTCTGCTGCTTGTGTTTCTCCCTTCATATATTTCTCTGTCAAAGCTTTGCTGAATAAAGGTTTGAGGTTCTGTGAACATGGCATGCACCATCTAATACTTTTTTGTGCTAAAAGAGGAGGGAAAATGTAAACTGCCAAATAAAAATCAGTTATCTACACATCCTGAGAATTGCCGTCTTCCCCTAGTTGATTTTTCATTCGTGTTTTAGTCTAGTGTTATTTTAATTTGGGATATTGTATACCATGGCATAAATCAAAATATAGTCAGGCTTATTCCTTGAGGGTTAGACTAACATGTAATAAACATACAAAATGAGCCATCCATCAGGCTTGTATTAAACAATGTTCCTCCACTAGGTGGCAGTGGCAGATTTTTTTTAAGCCAAAAAAACAAGCTGAAGCCCATACCGATCCAAAAGTAGGCTATAGGGCAAAAGTTCACAATGTGCCAAATGCAAATATTAATATAATAACAAAAACACAGTTCAAATCTAGATCGTTATTGTTTAATCTTTTCATGAGAATCATGATTTGGATGTTTAACATCCTCATTAAAGGCAGCAAGGTTTGTGTCATTCATCTGCACTCAGGACATTAAATACAGACACTTTTGTATATCGTAGTTTAATTTGTTATTTTGAAGGAAGACAATATACGTAATATATATATTTATTTATTTATTAATAGCCTGTGGCCTAAGCCCACACAGGAACAAATCACGGACTGCCTTTCCTGGAAGACTAAGGTGCTGCATGGACGGATAAAACCGAGTCATAAAAAAACAGTGTCACTAGGATAGGACCAGAAACGACACATTGGAGCTGAACAGTGATTTATTGGTCCAGCTGTCTCGTGTATTGTTGTTACTTTTTAACCGCTTTCCTCCAATGTCCCCATCCTGTTCACACTATTGTCTCCGTTTCAGACCAACCCGAGCTGGTGAGGTCAGGGCAACATTGTAAAGGATTTCCTCTGGCTCTTAATGATTTCCTGGGTATTCATAAGGGCAACAATGCTCTCAGATTTGGTTACTTACCTGGCACACAGTAAAGGAATTGCCTTTCAGTCAATAACCGGGACCTTATTATCGCATGATTAACTTCTACAGGATCGTAACAAAAATGCACCTGCAGATTATATGTCATTTGGGAAGATAAGGTCTTAATCACTTAGAGGGCAGTTAGTCTGCTTGTATAAAGGACTATGTGGCATCATGGTAGATAAAATAGCTACCTATTATACATTATGATAACAAAACATTCTGGAGAGTTGAAGGAGCAAATGCAACAGAAACAAAAACTTTGGTTTAAATCCACATTTTATACTTTAAACTCAATTTATTGGTACAAAAATATTACAAATAGATACAAGAATGCAAGTTCCCAATTCTCAAGTGGTTAGTTTTCCAACAATGGCACATAATGCTTATTAATTTCCATGAGTTCTGATACCACGAAAGAAGCAGACCAAATTAAGTAACTCTACATTATGTTAAATACAGACATCTGTGTAGAAGTTCCATTATGTGGTCTACAAAATATTCTCTAGTATATTTGTGCTTACATCTATTCTTGGCCCATATGTCATGATATCAGTCCTCAGCCTGGAGTGCATGTTAACTAAAATTAGTCAATGAATAACATAAAATCATTTAGAATTCCTTTCTTTAGAGTTAGGACATAATGAGATCAACATCTCCCCCTTATTCTTGTATACTTTCATTCAAACCTTTTTTTAAGCTTCGGAAATCATTGGGGTTCACCTAATTTGCAGTGATGTTGAGATACAGAGATACTAATGAAATAAAATCAGTTTGCTTCGTTCCCCTGTGTTTGATTGCTATAAAAACAGAGTCAGGTTGCGGTGGCTAGTCTGTGGTGGTGGGCACAGCTCAGCTGTTGCCTTCAGTCCAGTTGTTTGCTTCAGAAGGCCCCAATCTCCGTACCCCATGGCCTGTAAGGCTTTGACAGGGTGGAGGAGGGGCTCACTGTGCTGAGGGCTGTTGGGGACACCAGAGGCAAAGCACCGAAGGAGAGGGGGAAGGCCGACAGCGAGGAGAGGGATGAAAGCAGTGGTGGGGAAAGCTTGGATGTTGGCACAGACAGACTGAGGGCCAGCGAGCCGCTGGGAGGCACCCTGAGGGTCTCTGTGGGGGGCATGACACTGAGTCTGGATGTCCCAGATGCCTCAGTGGAGGGGGAGGAAGATGTAGATGAAGAAGAGGAGGAGGGTGGGCTACTGTTGCTTCTGGATGCAGGTGTCCTGCCCTGGGGGTGTTGTAGGAGGAGGTGGTGGGGGGGGAGATGGGCAGGGGGAGTCCCGTAGGCAGAGCCCCAGGCTAAGTGTTCCAGTCCAGTGTGCACCTCCCTCTGAGAGGCGTAGTTGCTGAGGTGGGACACCAAACGTATACGGAGGGGGTCTGTACCGTCCCGACCCTCTATGATGCTGAGGTAGCGAGCGGTCTCTGCCAGGCACTCCCTGAAGCCCAGGCTGCGGTAATCCTTAGCAAGAGCATGAGCCTCAAAGAAACCTGTCAGGAAAGGAAGCAGGGGGGTTAGACACGTGATTCACAGCATATTCTTTTTGAATTAGGGAGCTATTTACTTATCTTCCAAAGCCTAAGAAAGGGTCTGTTACCTTTGCCACCAGACGCATGAAGCATCTTCAAATGGTCCACAGTCATTTGCAAAATTTCTGCTTTTTCCAATTTAGCTGATCCCTGTAAAGAAATAGGAAAGAACAGTGTCACTTTTAATGATTATTGACATTTCCTATCTAGTGTCCATAACAAAACAAAAAAACAAAACATGTATGGGCAAATGTGTGCCTGCCCATAATGGTAGTATGACCCATTTACCTGTTTCTCAAAAGCACTTGGCACCAATCTTCTCAACTCTGACAGACTATTATTGATTCGGTCACGTCTCCGTTTCTCAATAATCTGTCATGGGTAAAGAGAACAATGTAATTTAGGTCACAGGTGGGAGGAAAACAAATGGATCTATCAAACAGCAGCGCGCAACTTGGCACCAGAGAGAATGAGTTCACTTACCCCTCTGCGCCTTTTTCTGGCTTGGACTTGTGTGGTTGTGGAGGGTGACATTGAGCCGTGAGAATCAAGTTGACTGAAAGGTAAAACAGTAATACATTAGTTAATCAACAAAGGCAAGATAACAAATTAAAATAGGCATGGGCAAGTTGAAATGTTGTAGAAATCTGCCATAGAACATATGATAGGCCTATATGATTTGTAACATAAAACGGGAACATACCCATTTTCGTCGCCACTATCCTTCTCCACCTCAATATTGTCGTCCAGGTCGCTATCCGATGAGCTGTAATTGTGGCTTCGCTTCATTTTGCTTCCAAGCATACAGTGATCAAAAGTAGCCTACTCCTTTCAGAGAACGCTCCGGTAGTGCACTGACAGCAGAGGGTCTGTGCAAGAGTTTAAACGTCAGACCTTCTTCTGCTCTGATCATTTTCACACCACGGAGAGGGGGGGCGGGGTCCCGGGATGATGTGGGCGGTGCTTGAAAAGAGTTGAGCCTGTTAAAATCGAGCTGGCATTTGAGTGACATAATATGCTTTAGGAAAACAGCTCTAATAGGAATCTCTAATAGAGGTGCCAAAACTCATTTCTGTAATGGTTTAAACCGATATTTTAAATGTATTAAAAGCATGATTTTAAATGTATTAAAAGCATGATTTTAAATGTATTAAAAGCATGATTTTAAATGTATTAAAAGCATGATTTTAAATGTATTAAAAGCATGATTTTAAATGTATTAAAAGCATGATTTTAAATGTATGTCTTTTGAAAGAGAGCAGGGAGTCTGAGGCCTGACAGCTCAGGCTGACCAGTAGACTCCTGGCCTTAGGTTCCCATTTTCCTTGCTGAGCCCCCAGTTCATGAGCAACAGGCCCCCACTATAGCAGGAGCCCTCTTCTTCTTTGGTGTTGTGGAGGACACACGGCCCATTAGCAGAGTGTGTTGTTCATTGTCTGCTGTCAGCTGTGTGGTTCCACAACAGCATTGATCAGCCGGGAGGCCCAACATTAGTCAGTCAGCGTTGCCAGGCTCTCCTAGGAAACCCCCTGCACCTCCTCCCCAGTCACTGCAAACAGGTCAACTGACTGGCGCAGACAGACCTTCCCAGGGAATCATTCATCCGCTGTGGGTGAAAACAGTGAACCTCGCTCTGCTGTGTAGTGGGAAAGAGAAGCAGACATGCTTTTAGAAGCTCAAGCTACAAGTAAACCATTGATCAATGTTTTGCTTATGAGCTACATTAAAAAAAACATACAAATCATAAGCATAAGCAGCAAAACAAAAGTGCCTCACTTTGGATGCGGAGCAGGGGTGGTCTGCTAAAGGTGTGAACATTTTGACCCCACTAATACGCTTGGGTCAGAGGGCAAACTATATAAAACACGGGAACCTTAAATGTTTATGTTCGACTGTGTAACTGATCCCTGCTGGCTGTTTTTCTAGGGATAGCAGATATTTCTGCCTGTATATACATATATTTATATAGAAATATATGTATATGTAAATACAAGGCACATGTTTTAAGTGAATGATCTAGTAGAAAACACTGTTATGTGTTATATGTATTGTATGTTAGGTACATTTACAACATTGAAGTATTGATTACATTTTGATGCATGAATAATAATGATCCAATACTATAATACCAAAAATTCCCAGAGGCCATTCTGAATGATTTTTATTTTTGACACTTGGTTACCAATACTTGTATACTTCAAGTCAAACCTTTAATGCAGGATATTTACTTGTAATTGAGTGTTTTTTTATAGCGTGGTATTGCTACTTTGACTTAACACTGCCATTATATAAGTAGACATATAAAATACATGAAATACAATATAAAAACAGCAGTCAAATGTCAGGTCTGGGAAACGACAGCACTTGAGGCTGGTATAATTCTTGCATCCTGAGTCTGACGTGTCTGGTAAGGCCATCAGTGGGAGTGTGACCCCCCCCCCCCTTCCAGTACCTTGTAGAGCAGCAGCTGTTTCTCTGCTCTGTCCATCAGGTCAGTTGTTAACTTGGTGCGTTGGGAGCTAGACAAGTGCAGATGAGAGCTTGATTCCAAGGAGCAACTGCAAGCCAACACGCTGTTCCCAGAATGTCAGAGGGGTTTTGGTGGTGACAGATACAATATGCAAGCTTCAGTCATTCTGAGGGTGGATGTGCCTTCACACTATCCTTAACACTCCCCTCCCCTCTCTGTCAGTAGCACACACTTTCCCTAAAAATCATGCCTACCTTCACCCATTTATTGAATTTCTACACTCCCATACTCCCACTTGGTCAATTTATAGACCTTAGCATGTGCATAATCCCACGGTGGAAAAACTCCAGAGGCTTGCACACTGTCTTTCTGGATGGTGTTTCTCATATAAGCATTTATATTGCTCTTTCAGTACAAGCTCTCTCCTTGCCCTCTACTACCGACTAAACCATACACGGCCTTCCCATTACTCTCTGCTGATAGACAGCTTAAATATATTTGGGATCACTTCACTATTGTTTATGATGCTATTATGGTAATAGGGCTCTACAGTGCTGCCACTACTACACAACGGGCAAGTTCATGTGGTCTCCATTACGCAGACACAAACCACTCTCCTCACACCTGACTGTCAAGGTCCTTCACATTAGCCCTGACATTCCTGTGATCCATTAAACATAATTAGGATTTTTCTTTCAAAAACCTTGACTTTTCAACTGTGGCATCACAACATTTTCTCAACCTCCTCCTCTCCAGTTGACTTTTGATGATTTTGGATGTGGAAAAGTGTGTTTGTTTAGATCTCATTTGTCTGTGATTGCCATGTTTGTCTACATCTTCTACATTTAAAAACTTGAACATGCCAGTCTGCCTGTTGACAGTAGGCCTAACTCGGCACCAATTTGAAGAAACCACTCTAAAACCAGTGCCAGGAAGCTAAGAGGTATAAGCAAGCATTTGTTTGAAACTGGCGTGTGCCCAGCTGCCTTCCTCAATCTTCCCTCAGGTTTCCCTTGGTGACTCTTTGTGTGCAAGAGTGTGGCCTGAGTGTGTGCTGGTGTGTCTGCATGTGTTTATGTGTGTGTGACCGAGAGTGTGCAAGTGTGTTTAGGAGGTGCTGTTTCCCACAGCCCTGATCTAATTCCGTGGTAACTCAATCTCCGTGTGAGCGCTTCCCGGCGAGTGTTCTCCCACCCGTCCACAGTCTCTCTCTGACTGGCTGAGTGGCTGAGTGTGTCTGACAGAGGCCGGCTTAGTCCCATTGGACCCCCCTCCGCCTCCGTCCTACCCACCCTCCCATCAGGATTGATTTACTATGTCAACCGTTGGGGCTGTCGGCAGCAGCGACGCTCGCAGCCGTGCCTGCATCCTGTGTGCACACCATCCTGACATCTTATACCTGACATTCAACAACTGCTGCAGTGAAGCTTGCGTGTGTGCGTGTGTGTGTGTGTGTGTGTGTGTGTGTGTGTGTGTGTGTGTGTGTGTGTGTTGGGAGGGGGGGCATCTGGGCGATGTTTCTCTGTGTGTGAGATCATGCCTTGTCATGCTTTATTCAAACAGAATGTATGTGTATGTAAAAAGGTATTAACTTTGCTGCATATATATACATGAGCTATATAAGACAGAGAAAATACCACCCATGCTGGTCTAAAATAGCTTGTTTGACTGAGGGAAATGTCTCCCAGACAACTTCCACACAACAATGTTATCCTATGGGCCACAGCTTCCTGTCTGTCCCCTCTGGTTCCAGTCAGCACCCAGGCGCTATATTGGGCAGGGACCAGACCAGGCCTAAGACCCATTCCCACTGTTTAATTGTAATACACCCGCCTTCTCATTCTTTACTTTCCTGCCTTTGTTGGCATCCATTCTCCCTGTGCTTTTTGGATAGGTAAAGTCAGGGAGGATATGTTGACTTCCTTGTTTCTTTGTTTAGCAGACGTTTTTTTAAAATCTTTTTTTTTCTGAGGACAGCTCCTCAGGTCATAATACTGACACCAGGATCTCAGCACCAGCTGCCAATGACAGGGCTTATGGTCAATTACAGGGCATGAACAGCATTTAGAAAAGATTCAAACAAAACGTTGAACTCCGATATGGATATCCTTGTGTGCTGGCTTTAAATAAATGTCAATGACCTGAGTCACACTTGCATAAATAAAAATCTATTTCATGAGGTTTTTCACAATGGTGCACACTCCTTCACAATGGTCCCTGACAATTATATTGTTTATAAGGTTTAACAGTATGCTGCCCATTACCAGTTAAGTTATGCAGGTCTACAATAGAGGGAAGGCAGATCACAAGACTGGTTTCCCAAATAAGCGCAACAGGAGACAGCACGTGATGTCCACACAGAGAAAGGAGGACCGCGGAGCAAGCTACTTTTAAGGCCACACATTGTGTTGCCACAGGAAAACATTGTTTGCATATCAATGGAGAGTGTGTGTTTGTGTGTGTGTGTGTGTGTGTGTGTGTGTGTATGTGTGTGTGTGTGTGTGTGTTTGTGTGTGTGTGGAGAAAGAGAGCAAAGGTAGGGGGAAGTTTGGAGCTCTAATTGAAATGTATCTTCTGGTTTACATCACGCAAAGGGAACCTCACAGGCACTAGCCATATGAATTATTAGTCGAGTTCAGCTGTAGACAATTATTTATGGTTTTTTTTGTGTGTGTGTGTGTGTGTGTGTAACTTTATTCTGCCTTTTGGATGTAGTCCTACAAGCATCTCTCCTGCGTTTGTAATAGTTGTGTCCCTGTACCATTTTTCTTCATGTGGACATACATAAATGGTTAAAATGTGTGTGTACAAGACATGATTGGTCACTGTCAGGGGAAATCTAAGTTTTAGAATAGGTCTGTCGCTGAAGGTCAACTATTAGTCCTTCACATTACCTCAAATACCCAGGCAAAGGTTTTTGGGGGGCTTGTGATGCAATTTGGAATCAAATCTAAATATCTGACTATGAGTACCTATATTTTTAGAAAGAACTGAGAAGCAGAAAAGAGTCATTTCATGGTATGTCTTTTTTATTTTCAAGCCGGCTCCTTTCCCAGTGGATGCTCTGTGCCAGCTGTCTGCGCTGCAGTAAAGTACTGCTTTCCCAAGCTCCAACCTGTGGGAAAATCTGTTGTGGCCAGTAATTGATTCCGCCCTGCCAGCCCCATTACTCTCCACTGCAGTCAAAATGCCAGTGATCTGCAGAAAGCCTGTTAGCACAGCCCCTTTACTCTTTCTTTCTCTCTCTCTCTCTCTCTCTCACTCACACAAACATGCATCAGAATCCCACCAAGTCCTACTGTTAATTCCATTGCTACAATTATCTGTCTCTATAGATTATTTTGACTCTATAATCCTCATGCTTTGTGCAATCTTTCATCTTTTCCTTTTTACAATTCATCGTGTCCATATCAAGTTATAATGTTACTTTTAATGTCTACTGTTGTCTTTTTTTGTTCTTTCGACAATTTTTGTTAAAATCATTGAAACACTGACAACAATAAAAGTGTGTTTTCTATTTATCTGGCAATCCTTGGCAACATATGTTTAATTGTACAAAAAACTATGTAACTGCATCACTGACCTTCATTTTCTTCAAGTCTTAGCATCCGTTGTAAAAACAAATTAAAATGGCATATTACACCTTGTTACATGCATCTACTGCTATCTAGTTCACCCCACAGTCATATGTCCATTTGACTTAAAGATTATTTAAATTGAAAGGAAAGGTTAGAGAGTACCTTCCAATTTACCAGGGAGATGCCACAGATATTTATGATATCTGTCATCGTCTTGAGAGGGATGAAAGTCTTGGTTACTTGGCTGCAGATCTGTATGGAAGAACCCCCTAAAACCCCCTCCCTTAAAGTGTGTCATGAAATATTAAGTGCAGTCATCTGCTGAGATGGTTGACTTAATTGTCACAGCCTAACACTTACCACATGTCTAAATAAAGGTAAGTGCTCCCCCCTTCCAATTAATCTTCAATTAGGGGTTCTGCTCTGTGCCTCTGCTTTTGTGTTTTCCAGTCCCAGCTCAGCAGGTGGGGTTTTGGGGGGTACTGTGTGTGCGTGTGTGTGTGAGGGATTATATGAGGATTTGCAGGCTCTGGAGGGGACACAGGACACATGATGACTGTCATGCTGTCTCAAGACTATCACTTCTTGCAACACCAATGACATGGCAACACTTTGAACACAGCCTATAAAGCTTTAGCAGAAAGCATATTATATTGACCCATAGAAAATAATCGTTCCATGTGAGATGCAGAGAGACATGAGACGCCCAAAGCCAAGTGATTTATCAGGGATTCTCATGACTCTGGCTGGTTTTATATAACTACCAGCTGAGGGGTGCACTTTCCCATTTTGTAAGGGGTCAGGAGGCCGCCCTCTAAGCACTGTGGCAGTTGTTTTTCACATAAGAATTCCAGCCCACTGTTGGGGGATCTAAGAGAGCATAAAAGAGAAGCAGAGAACTGTACAGTATGCATCACTTTAGCTCCTGGTGAACCCTCCGCCCACTGTCCTCTGCACCCGGTGGCTGTGCCCCATGGGCACCTCTCCCTGTATCGACAGAACAAGCAGTGTCTCTGTTAGGGGCAGTCACCCGCCCCCCTCATGCCTCTCCAGCCCCACTGTCGGTGTGCTGCAAACCAGAAGCCTGAGGCACAGGGAGCGTGTGGGATAAAGGGATGAGAGAGAAGATCAAAGCAGAAAGCATGAAACAGCTCAAAGCACACAAGCAAGAGGCACCTCTCTGACCCCCGCCACACAAACACACACACACACACACACACACACACACACACACACACACACACACACATATACACATACACTGCTGTGCTGAACGATAGACGCCACCCTGGCCTCTAGTTTCACCTCATCCAGCAGCCGTGTAAAAAGGCAAAGATGAGAGGGCACGTCGCTCAGGTCGTGTGAGCCTCTCAGCAGATGGTTGGAACCTGCTGGAACCAGACCAGAACTGATGCCTGTAGCGCACTACATTACACTACACTATTGTTAAAATCTGATGCAAAAGACATGGCATTACTAAAACATTTCAATTAAAGAAAAATGTTTTAAATGAAAAATCATGACTCAGGTGCATCAATCAAGAGGTCTCCTAAAAATGATTAAATCATCTGTGGGGTTTGGTTAAAAAAGTAAACAGATTATGGACATGTCTCAACTAGTACATGAAAGACACTGATTCAATTCAATTCAATTCAATTTATTTACAGTATCAAATCATATCAAGAGTTATCTCAAGACATGTTACAGATAGAGTAGGTCTAGATCACACTCTATAATTTACAAAGACCCAACAATTCCAGTAATTACCCCAAGAGCAAGCATTTAGTGCAACAGTGGCGAGGTAAAACTTCCTTTTATGCAGAAACCTGGATTAGTGAGGAAAGCTTCCTTTTAGGGAGAAACCTCGGACAGACCCGGGCTCTTGGTGGGCGGTTGTCTGACGGTGCCGGTTGGGGGTACGATGAACGGTGGCAATTATAGTCACAATAAAGATAATGGAACTATGACTAGAAATAGTAGTTGTAATAGTTCATGGTGTAGCAGAGCACTGCAGGGCATAGCAGTGCACTGATAAAAGGCCTTTCATAGATGTCTACATGGAGGAAATGTATCCCCTACCTCAGGCAAAAGCTTACCCTGAACAGAATAGACAGTTTACGCTTAGAAGGAAGGGGAATACAATGAATATACTCAAAGTGTAAATGACTTACAGTACATGATCTGAAAATAGGTGTTATTTAAATTTGTTGTGCCCTTTTTATTTAATGTACTTTAAAAAGCACCACCCCTCTGCCATATTCTCACAGTGTCAGATCATTGGCTGCAGGGAGTTGCAGCAAAGTTCACCGTCAACATGAGCAGCCATGACCGCAGTTTTACCTGCCGGCATATAAAGCTGTAGTTTAGGTTTATAACGAGCCCAGTCAGACTTGTGAACTCCCCCTTGGCCCTGAGGATCCTCTCTCCATTATTCATAAGTCCTCAGGTTGGACCCTGGGAACAAGCTGAGTGAGGCCCTGTGTCAATACGAAACACTGGCCGCCACAATGGGCTCTGCCTCCAACTACACTGTTGACAGACACCAACACAAAGGAGCTGAAAGGGGTCCCCCTCCGTTCTCACACACACTGAAGAATGAGTCAGTGTGCTGCCGCTCAGAGATGTGTTTGTACAGTATATACAGCTTTTGTCCATGGCCACTGTTCTCCCATCAATGGGGGCTGAAGTGTTGATGAAAATCAGGAGGAAAGGACTTCTCTGTGGCTGCCAGTGAGAGTTCATGTTCATTAGATGGGCTCTGCGCCTGCTGGATGGCACCTGTATGTACGCAGAAAAACCCCGGGTGACAGAACAACAAGTAATCAGCTTAGTGGATTGGTAAACAACATTCCATGATATATCACAGCCCGGACTCTTTGACTATCACATATCATTACTGCCTGTCATTGACATTATTGAATAATTAATGCATTGGCACCATGAAATAAAATATTGCAGCCATGTGTATCATTACGGCCTTTCTATATGGCATGCATTGATTCCAGTTTCTCTGGTTTCATATTGACGGCTAATTTTGCATTAAACATCAAGCATCTGCCGAGATAAAAGAGGGAATCCACCTCAAAAGGGTTGTCACATACGTTATTAATACAGATGAGCATCTCACATCCAAAGCTAGTAACTAGAACTAAATTATGATGGCATGCAGAACCTGGTGCCATAGTGACTCTTTTGGGGATGCAAACTAACTGTTCTTCTGCTTCGAACAGGATAAAAATGGGCTCTCAGGGGACATTTCACTGCACCCATATTCACTGTCAGCAGCTCCATTATTATTATGCTTAGTTATTATATAACCGAAAGAGCTTTGCTATTTCCGTTTGAACTATTTTTGGCTTTTGATAAAAAAAAGGTTCTTTTTTAATCTCAGAATATAATTGCATGCTCGTGCAGGGTTAAAGTCCTGTCTATATACATTGTGTATCTACTGCATTAAAACAGACAATGCACAGCTTGCAAAAGCAACTAATTCCTGGAAACTTGTTTCTTTTGTCTTTTCTTCATAGGCTTAAATGTTTGAAAAACCATTTCATAAGTTACAGGCAGTGACAAATCAGTTTCTAGTGGTTTTATAAAGCACCACTTTGCTCCTAAATAATGTCTGAAATAAATTTTAGACCCAAATGTGAAGGGGACTAGGGACTAGTGACACTAGGGAGATGTGACACAGCGCACTCATCTGAGCTACATCGGATTTGCTCTGAGCATCTCTAACATTTCTGTCTGTAGACTCTTCCACTTTGATATCCTTGAGACATTCATCAGCAGCACTCACAAACTCTTATATCACCTTACACAACCCAAATGAAAACAATGGGTTTGCAGGCTGTTTCTCTTGGTTTTATTGTTTGATAAACCACACTGCATTTTACATTGCACTGGCTTTTATATAGAGAGGATTTAGATTAAATAAATTAATACATAAATTAATAAAATCTCATCTATTGTACAGAGTCTCGTTGACCTCTTGTTCAGGACATATTGTCTTACTACGTTTAATATTGTTGAACTATATCGGGACAGCTACTCAAACAGCAGAACAGAAGAATTTTTTTTATTTTGTATTTTCTTTTCTCTCAAATGCAACACTAACTCACATGCCTTTGGGTATGTTTTGTATTTTGGATTATGTGTTTTAAAAGGCCCAATATATTGCCTACTGTAATGTGTTACTGAAATCATTAGGGGGCAGTTACACAACAGTCTGACATTTGAACACAAATCCACTGATGTATTATTGTTTTCTGCTACAGTGTTAACACAGTTTTGGTATACAATACCTTACCTTTTGCAATCCTAATTAAATGTCAAGCAATTCAATTGTAAATGCAGTGTACATGCTATAATAAAGTAGAGAAAATATAGTATACAAGAGGAATGAACATGAAGACAATGACGAATGTTTAACTTTAATTTGGAGATCCATTTCAACATTTACATATTTTACAAAGTGTGCTAAAAATGCTCAGTTATGAACAGAACCTCTAAGAACAGTTTTATTTGCTTTTCAAAGGCGCTATCTTCTGGTCAAAACTAGTATTACACTACAAAGTTTATTTGACTATCATGTTTGCTATTGTTCATTGTTGAAGTTAAGGTTTATTATAACTTATGCCTACTTATTTAGCCTATTTTATGATGATGTTTATTTGCACAATAAAGGATCATATCTGGCTGCTGAAGATGTTTGTTAATGTTGTTGACAAAAACAATTTCAGCTCCATTAATGCTGAAGTCAGCAGAACCGGGCAAAGCTCACATTTTCATTCCTACCAAACGCATCATCAAAAGCTGATTTATAACGCACGCCCCCTAATCTGCCCGTTTCCATGGCAACGTCAGCGCCTGCTCTCGAATGGTTATCCATCAATCAAGCACGTGTTTGACCAGCCTTTAAATAAGTCATTTCCCCCCTGAACGCCCGTTTCTCTGCGCTTTCTCAGTGAAACAGGAGAGCCTAACGTATCTAGCTAGTCTGAGCGTTATCTTCACCATCATGGTTGAGCAGTTTATCGGAACCTGGACTCTGACTGCCAGCGAGAACTTTGATGAATACATGAAGGCGATCGGTATAGTCCTATCTAATTCTCTAGATTGATTAATGTATGCTTTTGTTATGTTAAATGATGCGTTGAAAGCTTAGTTTAATTGTGGAAGTTGGGGTGGCATTTTATTGAACTGTATGCACTTTACCCCATGGCCCGCTGATGCACTTTATGGGCTGCTGATTCCCTGAAATATTTGTCGCTTTGTTTTTAAAGAACTGATTTGATTTCTTATCCTCTTTATTCTATATTTAAAAGTTTCTTTTTTTTTAATCCTAGGCTAATGAATTACTGCCACTGTCCTATTGCTGGTCCTGAGAGCGAATTTTGTTCTCAGTGTGTCTAACATGCTGGATGACAATAAATTGAATCTTTAGCAACACGTTACGTTTTACCAAGCCATATAGTAACCGCATTTAACCCTCGTTGTGTTTAAGGTGTGAGCTTCGCCACCCGGCAGATAGGCAACATGGCAAAGCCTAACTTGGTGATCCGCGTGGATGATGCCGGGCTAGTTTCACTTATGTCGGAGACTACTTTCAAGACCACTGAGATCAAGTTCAAACTGAACGAAGAATTCGACGAGACGACTGCAGACGGCCGAAAGACCAAGGTGCGTTTCTTTTGTTTTTTTTTTTTTCTTTAAATCATCCGCCTGGTTTTATCGTCTAGCCTAGTATTCTCGTGCCTCTAACAGTCAAACTTTCTCTCCATTTATTTTTTTTGTTAGACTATAATCACTTTTGAGAATGGAAAACTTGTGCAGCAACAGACTTGGGATGGAAAGAAAACTACTCTAGAACGAGAGATTCAAGAGGGAAAACTAACCGCTGTGAGTAATTGAGCAACTCCATGCTATTTAAGATTAGGCCATGCGGTTTGTGGATGGTAGCTTTTACTTTCCTGATGTGAAGTGGTTGTTTGAATTAAAAATGAGCTTATCCTTCGATTTTAATGTAAGATTTCTGACCATTGTCTCAACAGAAATGTATCATGGATGACGTTGTTGCAGTGAGGACCTATGAGAAAAGAGCGTAATTAAACCTCCAAAGTGGTTTAGACTTGACCCCCTGAGCTACTGTCAAACATGTCAATAAAGTCTGAAGTTCAGACTCTGAACTGTGACCCTTCAATCTGTGTAGTTGTGCATGATGTAACAAATGGGTTCTTTGATGGTTCAAATGTCTTTATTTGCATGCTCCCAATCTTCTCTTCAATAGACCAGACTTTGTGCTAAATGCTAGTAGCCTACACACTTGCTGGGGTAACAAATATCCAGTTTTCCAAAACTTAAATTGACATGCATTCAGTTTTTGTTAAATTATTTTCAAACTTAGACTAATCATGAGGTCATAAATCAACCCATGACAAGTTTGTCTCAGCAAACAAGAACACTAACCTTAATTTTTAACTAGAATTGTGTGGGTTTTCCAAATTGGGGCCCAATTGCTTGTTAGTGGGCATATTTGGGTTGGTAACATTAGGATACAATGTCCAGTTGACTTTAAACTTGTTTAAAGCTATTAGACATGGGCACGGGGCTTTACAGAGGCCTTTTGTTCAAACAAGGGGAAAGTGGTATCAGTCCTCTGACAAGGATGTGGGTGACTGGGAGGTGCGAAGGCCAAATTCCCCACTTGGGTTCAGAGCACTGACTTCATTTGTGCCTTGTCTTGGATGCACAGATGTGGAGTTCATGCAAGTGCACATTTGTATGTGGGTTCTTTTGGACAGTAGGTTGAGGCCCAAATGTCCAGGCTTTATTGAATGATTGTGACCTTGTGCTCTGGTAACAGAGTACTGACAATGAGAAGCTGATTTTGTTTTGACTCATTCATACATGAGACCATATCACATGCACCATTTAGGCATTTTGCACATTGACTATATAAAACTTTAAAAGTCTTTAATTTTACTTAAATGGTTTGTTTAACCCTTGTGTTGTCCTTTGGGTCACTGGGACCCGAAAGACAACCAAAGGGTTAAAATGTGTACAAATCCACAACTATTTTCCAGAGGACATTCAGTTTTCCCAACTCAGATTTTTAAATGCCCTATTAATGATTAAGCTTACTCTGGATAGCTGTGGGTGAAGGCTTTAAGCAGACATTCTTTTATAATGGTTTAACCCATTCAAACACATCACACCATGAGCTGATGAATTCTTGTTTTAATGGTTCTTGCTTGAGCTGCTTTGTATGCGCAAACATGACAATTGTTTAAACACTTCAGACAACCTTTTCTGTAGGTTTTTCAATCCTCTGCAGATGGACACACAGCAACACATGCACAAAGTGCATACATGCTCGAATCAGTGAGAATAACTTATTTATCCAACTTTAAGATCAAATATATCGGACAAGTCTCTGTTCTTTTAAAAATAAATGCTTTGTAGGTTACACAGTCAGCCTCATACTGGAGTTGCTGAGTCTGTTTCATGAATAAGAAATGGTCAATACATGTCTTGGACTGCTATGTATCAATAGTACATCAAAAATAAACTGCCTAAAATGTAACCAGGACATAAAAGTGATTTATCAAACTGCTTCGGAGTATCAGCCAGCAATGTGAGGTGCTTATTCCAGCAAATGTTTTGCAACAAATTATTAAAATGGTTTTGAAAACTACGCTATATTTTTCAAATATCACATAAGTACTAATGATGTAATAACTGGATGAGGCCTCACTCAAACAAATCCAAGACCAAAAGTGATTATTTTTTATGTATATATATTTTTTCCTTTGTGCTGCATTACTTGGCTTGGTCCAGAGTGATAGAGAAAGACATGGCTCGGGCTTGGTCATTTGAGTTATGACGTGAATTTGAAGACTTCAAATCTCACTGCAGTTTATTTTGCAGACCCATGCTACCCCCTTACGGCTGATACTTGTAACGGCAATTATTGGACAGTACCACTATATCCTAATAAAGGGGTGCAATGTTCACATTTAGTCGTGAAATGGACAAGGGTTTTATGAGAGTCTGTCTTTAACAAAAAACATGTAAGTCAATATACTTTAAGACAATGTTTTCTCGATTATAATATCCACTGTACAGTTTTCTTGTCTTTGTCCAGATGAAATGATCCGGAATGACGTCTTACGTGACGCCATCATCAAACATGGCTGACGAAGAAAACACAAACATGGAAGTCGATAAGGAAAAGAAGAAACCTTTTGCTACCACAGTTAAACCACTCGTTGACGAGGTTACCCAACGAATTGGCAACCAGAACAAATGTCGAAGGCAAAAAGGACGCCGGTGAAAGCAGCCCCACAACGGAATACTGCGAGAAGCTGCAGGGGTGGATGTGGCAGTACTACACGGGATATGTGAACTGGCAGAGCTGGATGGCAGCGTCAGCCATGTCCTCACCTTATTATTTACAGTCAGCCAGTGGGGCGTCGACGGTACCACTTGATATCAATTCCCAGAACTGGTATAACAGCCCGTTTGGTCTTCCGTTGTCGCCTTATCCACCTGCCGTCTCCCAAAGCATCCGGGTAGGTGAAGCCGCTGGCGGGGCTGCAGTGGCCGCTCAGCAGCAACAGCAGCCGCGGGAGAACGGAAATGCACAGAGACCAGGTGAAAGTTGCTGGCTTTGACTTGACCGTTTAGTCTCCTAGTTGTCAACATGTGAGGTTACAGAGTACGGTACAGACAACCATCCAGCGTTAGATGTGAAAAAAAGCAAATGTTTTTTTTTAACGTAGGTCTATATGAAAGTATATGTGCCGTGGTTCACAGTACTTCAATATGCACCCATATGAGACAGGTTGTGGAATGACATGTTCAGCTAAACAAGGTTTACTGTACCTGCTTGACTTTTTGCTACTTTTAACCAGGTCGGGAGTATAGCATTCCTTCACCTCTCCAAAGACTCCTGGCTGAGATGGTGGATTTTTTCATACTGTTTTTCATCAAAGCAACCATAATCATCAGTATTATGCATCTTAGTGGAATCAAGTAAGTTTCTTTAATTTCTGTAAGTACTGGTGGTGAAATAATGATTAGGCCTCTGTTTTTTCACCATTCAATTGAAGAAGAAGAAGAAGAAAAAAAAATTCTTTAGATTAATATTTGTCTTTGCTTTATAGGGATGTTTCCAAGTTTGCCATGCATTTCATAGTGGAGGAAATAGATGAGGACACATCGATGGAGGAGCTACAGAAAATGATGCTTGTTGCACTCGTGTACCGGATATTAGTTTGTTTTTACGAGGTGAGCACTTGTGTAAAGGGTTTCTGCATACTGTACGATTAGAATAAACAGTGGTCTGAACATTAACTGTGACCAACCTGCGCAATTAAGGGGTAATATTTGATCAATCCTTGTTCGACAACCATGTTAAGCAGCTGACCAGATCTTTTTTAATTTCTTTTACAATATTAGTAAACTGAGATCTGTAGTTTTAACTGCTGAACTTGAGATGCTTATGCATTTATCTCATCTCGCATAGCTATTGTAACACAATTTTCTCTTCACTTAATATTTCTGCTCTTGATCATCTTCAGTCAATACAGAATGCTGCCGCAAGGCTACTCACTAGGTCAAATAGACTGTCTGTCTCGCATTACCCATTAACTATCTTCACCGGCTCCCTGTTGCATATAGGATTCAGTTTAAAATTCTTAGACTTACGTACAGAGCATTGCATGGTCCGGTTCACGCATATGTGGCTGAGCTACTTCACAATCTTAGGTCAAATATAAATTTAAAACTTGCTGTGCCCCAGCCTTAAGGAGATTGAGTTTATGAGTCCATACCACCTAAACTATGGAATGATCAGCCTCCACACTTATGGTTATTTTGTGGATTCTTTTAAAAGGCAGATAAAGACACATCTGTTTAGACAGGCGTTTGGTTAAAGTGATGGTTCGGAGTAATTTCACCCTAGGGTCCTTTGCACCATGACCTCGAGCCAAACACCCCCCCAGAAGCTTTTTTCACCTGGGTCTAACATTGGGAGCGTTAGCGTAGAGTAGCGTTAGCCGCTGAATAGCTTAGCGCAGAGGCTAATGGATCCGAAGTGTCTCTTAACATTACCCCACTAATAATGCCCGAAATGATACCAACGGTCTACACTAGTACATATAGGTTATGCACTCATAAAACGATGGATTGTAAAGTTTGTAAGTACACCAGAAGTTTATGTAAATAACACTTGCCTGCTGGCTTCTGCTCTCTGTTGTTGTTGCTGCTGTAAGACGAGTGCTTAGGGACATCTACAAATTACAACACCGAAAAGAGATGCAACAAAAATATTTTTTAATTTAACTTATTTTTTAAAGTAAGTGCTGTAGTATAACTAGCAGGAGACAAGTAATATTGAGGTAAGTTTGGAGACATTACCTTATTTAATCATTAAATTAATAAATATTTTTGTTGCATCTCTTTTCGGTGTTGTAATTTGTAGATGTCCCTAAGCACTCTTACTGCCCGGTAGTAACAGCAGCAACAACAACAGCAGAGAGCAGAAGCCAGCAGGCAAGTGTTATTTACATAAACTTCTGGTGTACTTACAAACTTTACAATCCATCGTTTTATGAGTGCATAACCTATTTGTACTACTGTAGACGTTTGGTATCATTTCGGGCATTATTAGTGGGGTAATGTAAAGAGAGACTTCGGATCCATTAGCCTCTGCGCTAAGCTATTCAGCTGATAACGCTACGTCACGCTAACGCTCCCAATGTTCGACCCAGGTGAAAAAAGCTTCTGGGGGGGTGTTTGGCTCGAGATCATGGTGCAAAGGACCCTAGGGTGAAATTACTCCGAACCATCACTTTAACCTGTCTGCATTTTCTTGTATGTTTTTTTTTTTTATGCCCCTGTAAAGCACTTTGTGACTTATGCATGTGAAAAATGCCATCTAAATACATTTTACTTACTTTACTTTTTACCTGTGAAATGTTTCTTTGAAAATTTTGCAAAGCGCCCCAAGCAGTTAAGTGACAGCTGCTATACCATTCTCCCTTCAGATTGTGTGCATTTGGGGAGCAGGAGGAGCCACTCCAGGGAAGTTTCTTGTTGGACTCAGAGTTGTCACGTGTGACTCATCAATTCTGGTTCAGCCTAACAGGGTGCTTGTAGTGCCAGCAACTAATGTCTCTCTGTCTGCGTGAGTAGTTCATTTTAAAGGTTATCTTTCAAAATTTCCTGAACAAACGTGATCCTCCTGTATGTAATGTAACTACTGTCTCTGTCTTCCTCTGCAGATCCACTGTCCGAGCCTTGAACAAGAACTTTTCAATTGCCTTCTTTTTCCCAGCCTTCATCACACTTCTGTTCTTCCAGCACAACAGGACTGTGTATGATATGGTAGCTGGTACAATTGTTGTCAAACGCTCCAGGATCAGATGACCCAGAAGAGAGTCCTACACTATTACTGAAGATGCACAGTGCTAATGTGTTTGGTTTTATAAATACCTGCAGAACTCAGACATTAGCCTTTTAAGGTATCGTCAGAACATGCAGGAGCATTAAGATGGTTGCAGAGAGTTTGATGCACATCAGTATGAACTATCGCAGTTCCCTACAACTTCGGTTTGGTTTGTCTCGGACACCTACTGTATTTCTGCATGTATTGCTACATGCTGCTTTCAGAAACTGTTCTGTGCCAAATTGATGTCTCCTTTGAAGACAGGAATAATTATGGTATATGCTACCATTCCGTTAACACAACATTTGCCTCCTTAAAATACTAATCTTCCAGATTAAGGGTGAATGTCTCGTATCACTCAGTATTGAAGTTGCTCATCATGCATTCATGAGATTATACCTTCAGTATCTCTTTGTATTCAGATTTTGTCTTAAGAGAGTTGTATACTCAGATTTTTCAATTTTGAGTTGTTGACCTTCATCACTGCAGGAGTGATGGCCTCACAATCAGCTCTTTTAGCTGCTGAAATGCTGTGGTTCTTAGGCACATTTAAATGTATCGAAAGGAAATGTTAACCTGATCACAATTGCTTTTCCTTTTACTCTGAAAGCATGTGTGTGACTGAAATTTAATGTATGACACATTTTATGTGATTAGCTGTTATTTGCATTTAAAAAGATTAAATGAAACCACAACTATTTCCCTGCATGTTTGAGATGTGCGTATGTCTTTTAGCAGTTTGTATGCTCTGCTATATAATAATTCCCACAATGTTTTGATACTAAGGGGCCTCATGTTTGGTTACTTAAGTTGCATTGACTCATTAACATGCAATTATATTTTTGACTCATGTAATGGGTGCATATCAGTTTAGAGACACTGATGGGTCAGAAGGGTCCAGAAGGATCACTGAATAGTTACAATAAATGATGTCAATCATAACCTGTGACCTTCATAGTCACCAAATCTTAACCAAAGTCATTTGGGAGATTTTGGACTGACTTTTTAGACTTCACCAGTGTTCTTGAATAATTCATGCAGAGTTGCATTGAAGCTGCTCTGGAAGCTTGTGGTAGCACAAACCACTTAAGAGACTATGATGTTTTTTTCTTAACCACCCATTTGTACGTTTTTCCATTTAGTATGCCACAGTATGTGTAAGATTTAGTCCAAATGGCACTCTTCTTCCACTGTAAAAACTTATGAATGTATTCTACTCTAATTTATTTAAGAAAATATGACGAATAGGTGTTTTTCAAGTTAAATATGTCAATAAATTAACCTTGTAATTAAACATAATTGCAATCCATACATGCAGTAATTTGTAAGATTAAATTATAAATACAGAACACAGTGGTCACATTCTTAGTTACAGGGATTTGGCTCCACCTAGTGTATGTTTGTTGGTCATACAGACATCACTTCCTGGGTTGATGCAATAGCCCACAACACTGTTACCTGCAAATAATATTTTAAACAAATATCTGTCTGTATGTTATTCTCATTTATCATCACAGAAAGTCAATCACAATCAATCGTCTGCCCTGAAAAATGCCCAAATCCCATCCTTTGACTTTTCTGGCATGTCATCGAATAGTTGGCAAAGTGTTGACGTGATGATTGTGTTGGGCCCACTAAGTGGCAGCTTCAGCTGACAGCCACAGATGGTACTCCCAGATTACAGAGCACCCTCCCCCTCCCCCCCCCTCCTACATGCTGCTGCCATGCACCATGCCATTACTGTAGGCAATGGAATAATATAACTCATAGTTGTGAAGGGCTTTACCGAGGAACAGAAAAGTGTGGGCAGACACTACCCACCACCCACCACCATTATTGCACTGCACTGTATACTGATGAGTCTATTTGGAGTTGAGGCTATTTGTAATCTATTTTTGTATCGATATACTCTGGCTCATATCGAAAAGGGAAAGTGCAGGAGGAAGATTTTAGAAGAGCTCAAGGAAACAATTATTACTACAATTTATGACAGACCTTTTTAGGGAAACTACTTAATGTTGCAATAAACCTAACAGCCCTTGTAGTGATTTAACAAATAATCAGTTATTGTTAAAAACACTAATACTTTATTTAAATCACAGTAAAGATCATTCTTGTGTCTATGAATAGGAATCCTAGGGTGGCACTAATGATGGCAGTGCAGAGAATTAATTCCTGCTATTGCCATTGACTCATCCATCAAATGGCTTAAATTGTTTTTTGTTAAATTATATATATATATATAATGCTAGACTAAGAAGGTGAACTCAGACATGGAGGAGTGAGAAGTGATGAGTGTATCCTCATCGCCACAATGCAAAAACATTTTTGTTTATTTCCCCATTTTTTGTGTCTGTTGTTTGATTCCATGTTGTACAGATTCTTTGCTGCCACATGACGTGCCATACAGAGTTCCTGCCACCCTTGTAGCCCTTTTAACAAGGGAGTCATCTACAGGCAGCATGGAGGGCTCACAGCTTTCTCTGAAAGCCATGTGTCTGTGTCTGAACAGAGCCATGTAGAGTGCAGAGGGATAAGGTAAACAGTCTGGACTAAAGTATTCTCTGTGAATAATACAGTTTTGTGTTGTCTTTAAGGTCATTATTCATTCATTACAAGTACTGAAATGGCAGCTGGCTGATGCTCTTTCACACACACACACACACACACACACACACACACACACACACACACACACACACACACACACACACACACACACACACACACACACACACACACACACACACACACAGCAGTAGGCTCCAGTTGCTTTGAAGTTGTGGAAAGGTGCTGTGGACTGAAATGCTGCTCAGTGTTGTTGTTTCTCCCAGTGTGTCTGTGCCTATTGATATTCCTGTTGGAGTCAGTAATTACAGGCTGGCTGGGTTCTGTCTAAGTGGAGAGGGCTGCTGACCTGTTGACGGGGGAAGGATGTGAACGCCTGCTCCAACACTAGAGATGTCATGGGGGACACACTTGTGTATAAATGTGCACACATTTCCGCGTAGGCTACTATGAAAAGTTTATTCTGTGCTGGAGTTCATTTAGCTGAAAATAGATGTGAATATGAGGTGAGCACAAACTCAGCATGAGTGAAGAAGCAGACAGAGAGACCTTGAATGTGTATGATGTGTGCTGTGGGGGAGCAGAAAAGCATCCATACCTTTTTCTATGACATAACATTAGGTTTCTGGGTGTTTGTGTTTTTGAATACAGTAGATTTCTGCTTAAGGCAGTGAGAGGCTTGAGTTGTCAAGACAACCATGGAGACTGCATTGGTTACTGCAGACACATTGAGCCTTTCCTCTCCTTCTCATATTACAGTGTGTTGCTTCAGGGTATCACACAATATATGATGTTAATTTTCTGCACTTATATGTTTGAAGAGAAACTGAGGGGTAGAAATTGGCCTAAAATATGTTTGCCTCCTGTTATCATCTCGAAAGCTGCTTGGCAACTTTTGACAGTCTGCCTCATGTCAAGAGAGACTGTGCCGTGGTTCTACTTCACCACTGACTTGGACTAAGGAGGTGCTGAATACATTTGCCTGGCAACAGCTGCATTATAATCAACACAACACTCTCAAGACCTTTAAAGAAGACAAAGAGACTGGAATTGAAAGAGATATCTTTCCTAACATTTTGTCCAATGTAGCGGTGTAAAAGACCCCAAAAGCAGTAGACCTATCTATTAGTTGTATTTGTTGTACATGTATAATTATTATGGCATATAATTAGTATTTTGGGGGTAAAAACAGTATATAAAAGTTGCAAAACTAGAAAACCGAGATAAAAAACTATCTGTGACAGAAGGCTACTCCAGCTAGTGGTGTAAACTAAATCTAATATACCTGCTTTTTCCTGTGTTCTATGATTGAAAATATATATTTTGTTGCTTTAACATCTCAGCAACGGAGTTTTTTGTATACCACATAAATAAGGCAGTAGCTGTGATCATACTGGAGGAAAAAAAGTAGTTAAAACATTTTTATATGAAACCGAATTCTAGCTGGATGAACTTCAGTATTGATGTTCTCTTCTCAATTGTTTTGAATGAGTATATCGTTATTTTATGATTTCTTAAACTGTAAAAAGATGATGATAATAATGGACCAGGTACACTGTAAACCCAGATTTAGTTGTAATTAAACCTTTTAGAGGTCACTACTTATTCTTTCATGTTTTTATAAAAAACATATTCATTACTAAATCACAGTTTAAGTTTAAGTATGCAGTGCACAGGTCATATTAAGCAGAGACAATTAAGGATGTTTAGTTTATATTTGGTAGGGGCGGGTCATTTGAACTGTTCTGCACTGAAGCGATGCAAAGGCTCATGGGGAAAAAGATTATGTTCTGAACGGTGTTTTAATAATGTTCTATTACTGTGTTCGGTGTGCATTTATGTTATCTGGGTTTTAGTTGTGTAAGGTTTATTTAAGTTCATGTTTAACCACATTTATTGTTGCACCATGACCGAGACCCGGGTGGGGACCGATGGGTTCTGGGCAGAGACAAAATGCTCAGTAGTTACGCTCAGATAAGGTGTCCCCTTTGTGTCTGGTTGTAATAAAAGGCCTCATCCACTTAATAATGTCAGGTAGCTTTCTTTTAACTTGTTGTTTCTTTGCATGTCAAAAGCTGCAGTGCTTAGATCCTGTCTCGACCACGTATGTATTAAGAGAACTGTCTGCGCATTCACATGATACAAACCTTCTGTGATCGCGCACCAACCCCACTCGTCCTCCTCCATGCACTTGCTAGTAGCCAAAGAGGACACAGAAGGAAAAAAATATGATGGACTCTTCAGAAGAGGTAATTATCTTCACTTGTTTTCTGCGCGCGAAAGTCACCAGTTTCTGAACATAGCCATACTGAGAAATACAGAAAGAGTTGTGGAGCTGATAGTCTTGATTAGCTTTGTAGCAACTCATTCGAATGTAACGGACGTGCATTAATATAAAAAAGTTTTTAAGGCTAATGGTTTTTAGTAATCCCTACTAATGTAAACTTGATTTGTCTACTGCATCAATTTACAGCTCTGTGTTAATACAATTTGACCTGTTAAGTTTCACCTTGTGTCAAAACTTAGAAGGTTTTTAGGCAACGGGTTTCCACGCAAATTTCTAGTAAAGTCAACTAATTTGGGATATCAGTAGAATGTGTTGGAAATAAATGAAATGAAATGTGAAAGGGAGTACCCACAGCTAAGTTTTAGTTCGCTTTCATTAACATAATGCTGAGATAAACATATATCTTGGCATTGAAGATCAATGAGGATCTATCCAACTCTCAACTGCAGGTAAAGAAGTCTATACACTGCCCTCTGTTGTGTGAGTCTGGTATTGAACCTTCACCACAGTACGAGGAGTGGGCAGGCTTTCACTGAGCTCACTGAGGTCACTGAGGTCATTTCAATGATGCTGTTGATCCATGTTGTTTACTTGTAACTTGTACACTATAATGACACAGTGTTATAAAAAACTAACAGATAATGTTATTAAGGGACTTTTCTTGGCTCATTTGTCTTTCTGTTAAACCACCCAACAAATCTCTAGTGGACATCTTTGGAAACTAAAAATCAACAGTAACTTTGCTTCCTGGCTGCACATTGTGCTCAGTGTTTTGTTCACCATTTGGTGTTTTTTTTGATTGATTTGGTTCATGTGTTTGAACAAACTCTACTGCTTTCCTTCAGTGGCTTGTATTCCTCCTCCACAAATCACTCCCACCCAATCCTTTAGTTGCCTAAACTCTGTTCTGGAGATGTGCGTAAGCAGTGGCTTGCTATTTTCAGCTGAATGAAAAGAGTCTTGGCACTTGACTCAGGATGAAATCTGTTTTGTTCTGCTGAATTTGGCTTTCACCACATGCACAGTATATCCATGTAACAGAGTTAAAGAACTCAGTTTAAGGGCATCTTTCAGTAAAACCCCAATCATTTGACTGAGAAGCATGACTTTCGAATGATCTGTTTGGTGGAATATGTTATCCTAGTAACATAAATATACAGTATATAACATTCTGACAGAAAAAAAAGTCTGTTTTGGCTGATAGAGCCAACATTTGTTTGTAAGATGTCTGTACAAAGTAGCAATAGTAATCCTTTTTGATGTAACAGGTTGATGTACTCCCTCACATCAAGAACTGCCTCAACTATGAATCAAATTGCACTGTATTGTATAAGGAAAACATTCAGACCCTGAATAAACAAAACATTTCCAAACATGGCACTTCTGATGTGAAATAACACATAGTCATATAGTTGACAGAAATAGATTATGCCACAGCACATTTTCATAGGCGTGCATAGATAACCCTTTCGACTCTATGAATAAAGGACCTTGACCTTACAATTACCTTAAAATGAACACTGTTTTCTTTAGCTTATTTAAAAAAGAACCAGGACCACATCTGTTGGTTTTCAGAGTTTAAAATCATTGCCAACATTATTTATTTCATCTTTAGACATTTAATTAATCTGTTCAAGGTCATTTTGAACAGAAATCACTGGCAGCACTCAACAATTGCTTGTAATTACAGTAATAGATTTTAAGCCCATAGTGTACGGATCAAAATAGTGAATCTGAGTAGATGTAACATCTACACACCTTTCACAAGTGTGTACACCCAAATAGAGAGGTGAGGTCAGTAACACCTGCCTGGTGGATTTGCTGTCCCTTTGCTCTTTTCATTAACTGCTGAATTCACTGGCTTTCAATAGGCTCTTTCAGCATGTCATGCTACACCACCATTGAGCTACAGCCACGTTGCCACCCATCTTTCTTAATGGGGACTGGAGACTGTGGAGCTGCCTTGTTGCCATGGCAGCAAGCGCTTTCACATTCTCCCCACATAGCGTGGAGTGTGCATGTTGTTTCCTCCAAACTGGAGCGCGCCACAGCAGAGACAGGTTTACTCTCAGACAGGACCGAGCCAGGGTTATTTACCTCCCACTCTGATACCAGATGCCCTCTAAATCCAACCACCCACACTCCACTTTCCATTGTCTTTATTACTAATGCATAGTATTTCCCATTGGCTGCTCTCATATACTGAGCTTTGCGCCAAAACTTACTTTTTTATTTTTCTTCTGGGGTATACTACTAGCAGAGACGGTTTAGTATAGGCACTGATCTTTGCTACTAGTCAGGGGAATAGTGGGACTTAACTATGGCCCCAACATGGGGAAGACCCTCAAAAAGCCTAATATAAAAAGTTTGTTCTATTTGCAAATTTGACTTCTTTTTTTGCATTATAGTAATACAAGAATAGAACAGTAAATAGGTATTTACTGTTGGGCTAATACATAGTTTGACATAGTATTTCAAGTTTTTAAAACCGTATAAGAGCTTTTTTTATGGGCTCTTCCCCATTCTAAAAAGTTGCACATGGTTAGTCCACTTGCTGGTGGTAGTGCATAGTTTTATGTGAACTTTGAATCAATTATGCCATTAAAAAAGGAAAACCAGGCTTTCAAAAAAGAAAAGAGAGACAGAGTGAGACAGAAAACAATCAAAGAAGTGTCAACAAAACTTGATAGCAGTGTTTCACAATGATTTATATCTGTATAATATCGGTATAACGTTACAGCTAACATGGCTTGCAAGCTAATATTGCAATAGTTAGCTTGTTGATGAATTAAGCAGTGTTGCCTTCAGTTTGAAAAAGTGAGTAGCCTACTTCTTCCACCGCTGTTTAATGTATATCTAAAACTACCACCAAATCTAACGTCTAACCCAAACTGCAGTATTGTTGCTAATTGTAAAAAGTTGTTCCTGGAAATGTTTTGAAAAATTAGGAATAAGTTCATTTATTCAAACTGTAGTACACCATGGAAAACAGCTTGCCATTTTCCATATTGCGCTGTGTGTAAAAAAGGCCATAATAATAAGTTCACTGTTTCCTGTTTATATCTATGAGGATCAGTGTTGTTACATGTCTGGACATGTCTGTTGCATTGGAGGAGGCTCACTTAGCCCCAGTGAGTGTATGGTGAGGATGCAGAACAAAATGCGGGCAATGATGCTTGGATAATTGTTTGCCGGACACTCAACAGTTTCAAGGTAATGGGATTCATCTATTCAGCTTATTGTGAGGAGATTGTGGTTGAAAAAGTTCACCCAGAACTTAAATTGGAATTTGTGTTTTGCTTTGCAGTAAAGGTCATGCAGTGTTGGAACCTGCAGCAGCTTGAGCCCACTTGCGTTTTCATTGTGTTTTCTGCTGAAGGCTACTGTGAATGAGTAACAGAGAACACTGAGAGGCAGTGCATAGAAGCATCTAGAGTGTTTAAAAATGGAGGACTGTAAGCACAATGCAATGTTGATTTGTTGAGATGGCGAAAGAGAGTGCTACTGCTTCAAGTGCTATAACCATGACTATTATTACTTTACCCCCACTTATACTACTAAAGTTACTACTACTACTACTACTACTAATAATAATACTACGACTACTACTACTCAGAGGATCATCAGCTTTCAGTAGTTAATGTTTATAAGATGACATAGATGTTGTTATGGTTTGGAGCACTCCCTCTCATTACTGTGTGTGTGCACCACACTGAGGAATGTAACACTTCGTTGTGTGTGCTCAGAGTAAAAGAGTACATAACTAGGCCTGCAAAACCCCTATGTCAGGTCAGACCACAATAAACAGCATCCAATAGTATTCAGCAGTATCTGAACAACATTTGTGTTTCAAAAAAGTCTGTGATCCGTCAGAATGTGTTACTAAAGAGCCTTTCTACCTGCCGTGAATCATTTTGTGACTTCACTGGAAAAATCAGACCCCAAAGGCATTGATAAAAACTATATAAAAATAGCGTTCTATTCACTGTTAGTCTCGTTTGCGGTTACAGGTCATTTATGATCATTAGGTGAAAAATTACAGTTTCAGAAACATAAAAAGTTACATATAGTAACTTTAAAGAAATACCTAGTATACAGTTTCAAGATTGTTACCTTCTTATTATCTTGTATCTACACGAATGTATCATCAGTATGTACTGTATTTTAAATCTAAAGCGTTACCGACTTTCCCTGCGCAGAAATGCTTGGGAAGTCTTTGATGGAGCTACAAACAGCGAGACAGATTTGACAGTTCTGTCTTTATGCAGTCTCACTCTTTATAGACTTATTGCATTGAGCATTTTTTGCTCCATGCGACTCCATCTGTATTGGTGAATTCTTACAGGAAAACTTATTTCAACTCACTTGGCTGACATTACTTCTGACCTTCAATGTACAGTACAGGGAGACATTTCAAGGCAATGAAACTGCAATCTCTAGTAGATGCCCTCCTGCTTCACGATGAAGTCCTGTCATGATTTCCTTCCATTCAGGATTGTGTTGCCATTGAGGTTTGACTTGAAAGCTTAAGGAATAATCACAGTAGGAAGATGAGGCTGTGGCCTCTTGGCAAGGATGACATGGCATCTTATCACTTGTGAAGTGGTTAAATATGTGTATCTGTATGGTTTTGTGTGTGTGTGTGTGTGTGTGTGTGTGTGTGTGTGTGTGTGTGTGTGTGTGTGTGTGTGTGTGTGTGTGTGTGTGTGTTTGGGCCAAATGGGTTGAGGGTTAAAGAAAGGCATTCTCCAAATTATACTTAAATTAAGTGGTTGGATTGTTTATAATTCAAGGAATAATTTCTATATGCAGTTAAGTCGCTACTGCACAACATTCCCTGTAGCTATTACACCTTTTGTTGTTGGATGCATCCATGAGAAAGTTTAGGAACCCCCCACCCAAGAGCATTTGTGGGTGCAATACTATTCACTAGGCCTGTTGTTGTTGTTGTTGTTGTAGCAGCATTGTGTGATTTGCTGCATTCTCTGTGTTTTCCCCAGTCTGCAGTCTAGGTAGAGGGGACACCATGCTTGTCTCGTCTGCAGAGGAGCAGATAGCTAGCTGGCCTGGTGGTGAAGTCACTGCAGCCTGGCTCTCTCTGCTGTGTGCTGTACAGGATAAGGAAGAGGCCTTCGGGTGAGAAGGGCCACAGTGCTGCCAAGTGGTTGGGTGGGGGTTTATCAGCGCTGCCTGCCTGCACCGAGGAAAATATCTCTGGGGAAGAGATGGGGATGGGGTGGCAGGTTACTCTGAGTCACTTTGCAGCTGAATAAAGGTTGATACTCTTAATTGTAGAGCAGCTCACAGGGCAGATTAGGAAGAGATTTGTCTGCAAAATGCATATGAAAATAAACAAGAAGGAAGCAGTGCATTAAAACAGCTTTGATGTGCTAACACACTGAACAATTTAATCCTCTGTCGGTTTGTGTGCGTCCATATGTGTTAGTATCTCTGCATTTATATGCCAATGTGAATATCCAACAGTTATCCACATTCATGCAGTATGTCCGTCTGAGAAAACGCTTTCTGAATCTCCAGCCCTCTCTCTTCCTCCCTCACCCTCCGTCTGTTGCTCCCTCCCCCTCCGTCCTTCTCTGTGTGAGCGTAGTCTGGGCGCTAAGCCAAGTGGAGTGTGTTTTTTTGAATGAATACCTGATCCGGCTGATGAGGCTGGCTGGGGGAGGAGCTGTGTCAGTGGAGTACTGAGAGAGAGAGAAAGAAAGAGGAGGGAGGGAGGGAGGTAGAGAGAGAAAGGGAGAGAGGCAAAAACACAGAGGGAGAGAGAAGCAGCCAGGCAGAGAGGGAGCTGGCGGTCTGGTGGCCTTGCATAACACGCGTTGGAGCAGCTTTGAACGCAGGACTTGGTGTTAGCTTCAGCTGTGGGGAACTTCCTTTACCATCAGCAGCCCGTTGCCGAGGAAGGGTAGCTTCCAAACCGGAGAATCCAAAGAGGAAGGCAGATCTGGAGCAGCTACAGCACCAGGCTCCAGGAGAGGAGAGAGCGGCACAAAGGAGAGACTCAGGAAGAGGAGTCCTAGGAAACACGTCTCCAACACATATATGCACACAGACACACATACACAGAGAGGCAGGAATAATCCTTGGACATGCTCTGCAAGCAGTGGCTGTGGAGAGACTGGTGAGCTATTCTTAGTACTCTAACCAGAGGGGGGAGGAGGGGGGAATTGTCTTTTCCTCTTGATTTGTGGCATAGTAGTATTTTCTGCCCTGCTACTACACTCTTGCGCTCTCACTGTCATTCTAAAGCCCCCCAGAGACTACAGTCACTGCATTTGTTCAGACTTACAGTTGTGTGATTCAACAGCATTGACCCTGTTTTGGTTGAAGTTGAGAGGGACGCCCGCTCTGCTTTTATACTGTATGATCGGTGTGTGTCAGGCAGTGATGCAGAACTCTGGAGTCATTGTGAAGACAAACAGCCTGAACCCACTGCCTGTTCTTACTGTCTGCTTTAGTCTGCTACACTGTCGGTCCGCCTCTTAAAGGCACAGGCACCACTGTTGTACAGAGAAGGGGTGAAAATGGCTCTTTTGGGTATTAGAAAAAGCAATACCTTGGATTGAGCTGCTCTGTGGTTAAAGCAGCTATGTTTGTAAGGCGGTTGAGGGGAGGTCCTATTTATATGCAGCAAAATCACACGTACGTGCACGGACATATTGTCTTCCACAGTACCTCCCCCTCTGTTTCATGCCAGAGCTCAGATTGATAATGATGTTTTTGTTTTCTATATATAGCCATTTTCTGTACGGGGTATTCACTGTGTATCTATGACTGGTCTAGCAGGTGAAACATGATGTAATAGCAGTATTGACAACAGGTTTATCACCCCAGGGTCAGTGCATTAGCTTTTTGCATTCATCTTTTGCATCTTTTGTCACAAAATAATTGTGTTGCCTTTCTATCGCCTCGCTGCATCATACTGCTGCAGAGGGATGTTATTGCTATGAAGCCATGGATCAATGCAAGGAGTAAATAGTGGGTCTGGGAACATGAGAGAAGACTCAGGGCTCAGGCGGAAGGAGTAAAGGCGGGGGACTGGAGGAGCTGGCGACTGCTGCGTAAGAGAGGAGATGTAACTCTGCTGGGGGGCCTCTCACTTGGAGACAACAGAGAGGAGTTTGAATGAAAACATCTCATCTGCCCTCCTGCGCACACAGTGACGGCAGACAAACGTTGCCACACAAACCTTTTCCTCTGGTTTGTGCAGATTTTTATGTGGGAGTATGAAAGAGGATCACATGCGAGGCTGGCTCAATCACTCTGTCTGAGCTGAAAAGCATCAGTGTGATAAGTGGAACAGAGAGCGTCCTGTCCCCCCTCACTCTCTGTTGTCATCCCTCCATACATGTCTCAGAGGTGACAGTCCTGGGCCAGGGGACTGACTCAGGGTTCCCGTGCTGTCTGGCTTGGTGTGATGTCTTGAAAGCTCGGCTTTGTTTTCCATAGTATTGCATAGGCCGTATGTTTGTTGGTGTCAGGGTTCTAATAATAGGCTGACGCTGGAACATCTAGTGAGGCTTTTGGCTGCTGCGCTGTGTGTGACCATGTGCAGAGAGTGTTGTGTTCAGGTCATATGAGGAAAGGAAAGACACCTTCTTTAAGAGCATCCCGTTGTATCTGTGGTCTGTTGCCAGTAATGGTGTGCTTTTGTAGTGTTTGGATATCAGATCATGCTGGCATTGTCTTCCAATGCTGCCATAATCATAGGAGGTACTTCTGCTTCAGATGTGATGTCATTACAGTGATGACACGGTGTTGCTGAGGTGGGGTTGTTGCCACTGAGCGATGCTGCACAGTGTAGCGGCGGCTGTGTTGCTGATCGGGAATCTCTCAGCGAGGCGGGGGCTATGGCGCTCTGATGCTGCAGGCGCTGCTCAATGTGGGTCAGGAGAAGCAGCACTCTGTCTTCTCCTCATTCCCCATTCTCTCTCCATCTTTCTCATTCCTATAATCTTCTTTCTTCTCTTACCCCCCCCCACCCCCCCCACACACACACACAATTTTTACTCCCTTTCCTCCTTCTACACAATTATATCATCTTACATTGCCTTTCTCCCTCTTCTCCCCCTCACTCTCCTCTTTTGTTTTCTGTTTCTCGCCAGCTCTGCTGCGCTCCCCCTTTGTTAAATCTGGTGGATCTACCAGGCTGTATGGTTAGATGAATTACTCAGGGCTTCGCTGCTTTTGGATGCAGTGACCTTGTCAAAGCCAGCATTAGAGGTAGATGCACCTAAATAGAAACTGACCAAGGTCGCCTTCTGTGGGTCCCACCCCCCCTGTCTTTATGTAACATCTCTGTGGCTGCCTGCTGTAGTGAACCTCCTCTGTAATATGAAAATACAATTTAGCACTGTCAAATAGCCCGGCACCTCTGAATGTACTGTAGGGGGAGAAAAATGAATGAATGGATGGATGTGTGAGTGTGTGTCATACACTCCATCTCTGTGGTGCCTCTGGCTAATGAACAACTCAGAGTTGTGTGCATTGACCCACAGATAAGCCTGCAGGAAAGAACAGTCAATCTGGAAAGAAACTGTAAAAAAAAAAAAAGAGCTCATGGGAAGCAAAAGGCTGCATGTTATTGTCGTTGAACTAATAGATGCACTGCATATTGTTTGTTTTCTTGTGTGTGCATGTTTGAGCTATGTGAGCATGCATACATATTGATCTACAGTATACAGGGCTTTATTTTGGGGTAGCCCTGCAGTCAAACATTGATAATGGCTAGCTGCCATTATCAATGTTTACCTTTAAGTTACCTTTAAATAACCCACATTTTATACGTCATAAGTTCCACTAACCGCCCCATTTCTTGCTGAGAAAAAAAAGAGCTTTTTTCAGTTCTAATTTAACTCAGCCTCTCACTAAACCAAGCCCTAAGGAGGGCCTACTCATTCATTGTTTGTTGACCACTTTGTATTCCCTTGAACTTTGAAACACCACTCAAACAGCACTTCAGTGAGGCCCATTTACATTTTTTGTAATGTTCCATAATCAAATACCCAGCCATATTGTTTTCACTTCATTTTTCTGATGTGCCCACTGACCCAGAGTTCCTGTCTGGAGGTGGATGTTATATTTTCAGTAGCTCCACTCAACTCAACACAAGATCGGGACAGGGAGTGTTAAAACAGAAACAAAAACATAAGCTCCTCTGAGTGTGTTACTGTGTGCTGTTGTCCTTTCACTCTGTTCTGCTTTCTTACCCTAGAGCCTGGAGCAAGATAACAGCCAACAGCAACGCACATACATTAACCCCTGTACACATGAGCGCGTACACACACCCAGACACACCAACGTCACAGTTTAGGAAACTCCTGGTGGTGAAAACATGAAAGAGCTTTTTCCATGTTATGCAAATGATGACACACAACATTTGACAGTACTTTGCTGTATGTCATATTTTATTATTCATGGAAAGGCAGGTTGAGTTTTGACAGATTAGTCTATGTAGATCCTCGACGGGCATTTTTCGAGGTTGATCTTGAAGAAACGTACACAGAATGGCCTACATGTTGTGTTCAAGTGCATTAGACTAACACAAATCACTTGCAGTCGTTATACTATGTACCACCTTGTGGCAAAACAAAGAACAACACCTCCACAAATATAAAAAGTGGGGGCATTTTTAAGAGTGAAGTATTTTGGTGTTTTGCATTTGCAACCCTGCAGGAACATTTTGTGAATATGGTTCGTAAACACAGGATGTGCTTACTGAACTAGTTCTGCAGTGCAATTAGACTAATGAGAATTAATTGAGTTTCAAATCAAGTTTATCTATAAAGCCCAAATTCAGAAGCTGTCCTAGATGGCTTAAAAATCGGTACGGCATGATTTGGACTTCTACATTTCATATTCTGTTACCTGAGGATCTGATTTGAGCTTTTCTCTGCCATCAGATTCCTGCCGACATTGTGGAAGAGGTGGATCGTTCAGAGATGATTCCTCATGAAGTCTATGGAGCTCATTTTGTGAGCTGGAGTGACACCATCTTCTCTGGTGTGAGACCTGGAGCTGTCTACCAGTGAACACAAAGAGAGCCAGAGCCACGCAGCACACAGAGAGTCCGACCGCTGCACGTAACCGAGAGAGAAAGACAGATCCATAAGAATTTAGAATTACCCACCTGGGAATATTTGTAACCACGCTGGCACAATGAAATCCAACCAGGAGCGGAGTAATGGATGCCTGCCCCCTAAGAAGCGTGAGATCCTGGCTCTGGAGCAGAGGCCTGTGGTAGTTGCCACACCTCCAGCTGCAGTGATTACTGACAGTCCCCACACAGAGAACCTAGCATGGCTGGCAAGTGTAGCAAGTGAACGCTGCAAATCCAGGGACGCAGAGAGCCCAAGATGTCCCATCTACTCCACTTCATCCTGTTCTCCTTCCACTTCTGTCCCTTCCTCGGCCACTCCTCTGTCTGCGGTACCCCTGACCTCTCTGCCTACAGTTTACCCCACCGCCCTCCCCCAGCAGGCCGGGACTATCCAGTTTGCTCAGCTGGGACCCAACGTTCAGTTCATCAGCTCAGGGCCCTATGCTGGCTACATCTCCTCTCACATAATCTCCGCCAATGCTGGCTCTGCACCTAACAACTCTGCCATAGGACAGCGTTCCCAGCTGGATGGCTACACCACTGCCCTCATCTCCCCCAACACCAAAGGGGAGCAGCAGTTTCAAATAGGCCTCTCTCCCACAGAACTGACTCCTGTGTCGCTTTCAAGCTCCCCCCAAGTCACCAGCCAGTACTTTCATCTGGACAGCAGAACACCTCTGACTGTCAGCGGAAACTCTGTCACTTCACCCACAGCCCACCTCCAGCTCCACCCTAACACAACTGTCCTCCCTCAAACGCTCACCCTCGCTCCCTCCCAGCTGGTAGTTCAGTATGCAGATGGTTCAGCTGGAAAGAAACCGGAGGGGCATGCTAAGGGTGTGCTGAATGGGGAATTGGAGTTTGTCAAACAGACTAAAACTCCCATTCATCAAGTGAACCATCAGCAGGTCCAGAGCTATGAGGCCAGACATATCCTCCTGCCTGCAGACTACGGCCAAAACCCTGCTGGACTCCAGACCTCCTTGGTGCTGTTGGCCCAGCCCAACCATGGAGCTGAACGTGAAACTGGCACAAATAAAATCTCCTTTATCCAGACTGAGAAAGGAGGCATCTGTTTGGGAAAACCAGTGTCCAGATCTTCCTCCTTCACTTCCCTCTCTTCCTCAGATGTGGTTAAGTCTGTTGCTCCTCATACAGTCATCCAGACCACTCTACCCCACGAGGAGCTGCCTGCCAGTCTCTATTCCTCCACACAGTCACCTATCATTGGCTATATCACCAGTGCAAATCAGCATGCTGTCAGCTACCATGCAGCACTGCCTCAGCACCTGGTCATCCCGAGTGGCCAGTCCCTCTTCATCCCAGTAAGTGGCACCAATAACGGCACAGAAATTGAGGTTAGTTGTACTGTCAGCGCCCTGACTGCTACAACTACCCCTCAAATATCCACCGCCATGCCACATGCCTATCTGGCCACAGCCCTGTCCAAGTGTGAGGCGCTTGGACCAGATGGAAATCAACCACCCCCTGCCATCGCACAGGCACCAGTGATGCCAGTCCTGCCCCCAAACCCACCTCCTGCAGTGGCGGCAGCTCCCTCCCCAACTCCTGCTCCAGTCCCCAGTCCCGCCCCTGTTTCCATTCAAGCCTCCCACTCCATCTCCTCTTCCTCTTCCCCTGTGGCACTTCCTCCATTCTTCATGCGAGGCTCCATCATCCAGCTGGCCGACGGGGAGCTGAAGCGCGTAGAAGACCTCAAGACGGAGGACTTCATCCAGAGTGCAGAGATTAGCAGTGAGCTAAAGATCGACTCCAGCACTGTTGAGCGTATTGACAGTGGACAGAGTCCTAATGCTGTGGTCATACAGTTTTCTGTGGGAGAGCTCAAAGCCCAGGTAAGTTATTCTTCATTCATCATTCTTGTATGATTATTAATGCGTTTAATTTTTTAAGCCATTATGTGTAGAATTTGAAAGTCTTTGGCGCCCCCTAGTGATAGTGTCAAAAAGCCTCTATGGGGGATAGCAATGCACATAAAAATATTCAGAATTCTATATTCTATCTTAATGTAATGAAAATGTATGAAAGGATCCACGAGTGATAAGCACGTTTGAGCTCCCCTCTTGCTCACCATGGTAATCAATTAAGCCCTCAGCTGCTAAATGAAAACCCATGAAATCCTTCTCTAATGCAGAACTATTCTGCCTTCATATCATTATTTTCCAACCTACTGATTGTTCTCCAGCAGTACCAACACTGCTCGTGCTCGTGTACCAGATGCCAAAATATAACTAATATATTATTAATTTAATTATGCAGACCTTGGCTTTTGAAAGGCCAAAAGCTATTACTCTTAGAGATAAATAAAGCCAGCAGTGTAACAGCCCCCATGACTGTAAAGGGCTACTTTTACAGACATTTTTGATGAGGATCCATTGTATTTGGTTATTAAAGAGAGTCAGTTTGAGTGGGAAAATGTAAATACAAGTTTTGGACTCGAACCCGGGCCGCTGTACATGGGGCACACGCTCAACTATGTATTTTTAATGAAGAATACAAATAGTGACATGGACAAATAGTGACATTGAAAATGACCTCAAACATATGTTTGGTATTTCTGTACTGCAATTTCTTGTTATTGATTGAAACTGTAATACTGATATGTCTGCGTTACATTTTATTAGCTGTGCCAATATATTGGTCTGGCTCTAAAATAGACTGCACCAATAGACCCTTTTCACAGCACACATTTTGACTTGCCAAAGCAGGAAAAGCACATGTGTAAATAGTAACATTAACAATGGCTCACTTCCATTAAGTATCACAGTAAGCCATGACAGTGTGACAGTGAGCCTGCATGCACAATACCCGGACCTTAAATCTGAAGCAGCTGGATGGAATTCAGCCATCATTCTGTCTTCTGTAAAAAAGAGCCTAAGCCGCCTTGTTGTTCTACAATTTGTTTTAACAATTTTGAAATAATAAAAATTGATTATTGAAACAAAAACGTATGCCAACAGAATAATTTCCAGGATGCATAATCCCATACAAATTTAGTGGCTTAAAACAGATGTGTTTCTTTTATAACTATCCTCCACAGATATTTCAGTCTGTATTTAGCCAAAAGCTAACTGTTTCTGTTGTGCACATGCTCATCTCCAGGTGTGTGTGGAGGTGCTGGTGGAGTACCCCTTCTTTGTATTTGGCCAGGGCTGGTCATCCTGCTGCCCAGACAGGACCACCCAGCTGTTTGAGCTGTCGTGCGCTAAGCTGTGTGTGGGTGATGTATGCGTGTCGCTGACCCTCCGCAGCTTGAGGACCACTTCAGTAACAGACAGCCAGGCTTTAGGGACCAAGCTGAAGACTGGTCACCTCTCTGACTCCTGTCACAATGTGGATGCCACTGTAAGAAACAGTATGAGTCAAAACGCTGCAGGCAAAAACAGTGGGCTCCTCATAAAGGCTTCCAGTGCAGACAGGCTGCAGAGGGAGCAGGTTACTGGGCCAGGACCAGGACTAGAGCTACCACCAGGATTGGGACTAGTTCCAGGACCAGGGGAGGGGATCTACGGAGCTGGACCAATGCTGGCAGTTTCTGCAACTGGAGAATTGAGACAGGAATCAGTGAAAACAGACATGCCTGCTCTTACCAAAATGCAATGTGGTGATGCAGAGAGACCCTCAGTCCGCAAGAGACGCTGGTCAGCTCCAGAGCGAGACCAGACTGAGAGAGCTGAGGAGGAGCCTCCTCTGACTCTGCCCAAACCCTCCTTCATCCCTCAGGAGGTTAAAATCAGCATAGAGGGCCACTCTAGTACTGGGAGTGAAAGGTGCTTGAACAAAAGAATAGACTGTTGAGAGAACTTAAGGAATTTTGATTACCTGTGGTTTGCTTTGTGTTTATCTTTCCTCTCTATCCAGACTACTGTAATATAGGCTGAGTTTATACAGTATTTACATGTTTTCTTTTCTTTCACACAAGTCTGATATCTACGATGAAGTACAGTAGAGCACCTTCATAAGTGGTATCACACATGAGATCAGTGCAATCAATGCTGAAAGCAAAAATGAATGCAGCGTGAATGTTGAGTGTGAATGGCAGTCAGACACCTGAGAGACATTTCACCTGCGTGTCACATATCATAAAATGGATCTCCATGTGTAACGTGGCTTAAACCTGTCGACCATTCCTCTTATCACATGAACAAGCACAGACCCCAATGTCAGCGTGTACAAAGTGGGTATCCATTTGTGACTCTCATCCCATTTGTTTTACTGTGTATTTGGTTTGTAGTGTGAGTTTATGAGTGGTTGGAGTCAAAGAGAGACCTTTGGAGTTTCAATGACAATGCTCAATCATCATGGCTGTGATCTCTGCTGCCTTGTATATCTGATGAGGTTTTGAGTTTTATTATATTAATAATTATTTTCATTTTCATACCATTGCTGATGTTTGCTCTGCCGCAGGTGGCCTTGTGCCACTTGTCTCTACGTGTATGTGCGCGCGTGTGTTGGTATGTGTGTTTTTCTGTGTGTCAGACGCACAGAATTAAGGTGTGTTTGTGTGGCTGTAGCTGTGAGCTCAGTCATCAATACAAGCTGCAAATATCAATCTTAAAAAGGCCTGAATGTAAATCACTGAATTAGTCCTCAATCAAAGTAGAATTTGATACCTTTGCTCTTGCAATGTATGGGTGACAGCAGTTGCACATGGGTGCATTTCTCTGATCAAGTTCCTCAAATTTACCTTAGTTTATAAATCTCATAATTCCTTTAATAGACAGCATGTGTCACAAATGAATGCCTGTATTTAGCCCTGCTATGTGCAATATTACAAATCTGTACAAAATAAACCATACTGTAGTTGGCTAACTTGGCTAACTTAATTGAATTTTTTGGCCACTTGGGGACAGTGCAGCAAAGAAAACTAGGTTTGATATGGCAAACTTTTGCAAAACAATTGCGTATACATCCAGCAGCACAGGTCATTATTTATTTGGAGTAATGTTTCAGGCGGTCTGTTGAATGTAAGTCCAGTTCACCCTACTTTTTGCTGTGTTTTGCTCTCGACCAGCTACTGAGAGAAATCTCTGGCCCTTAAGTTCCTAAATTCTTCATCACGATCACCAGCTAGATGCTTACTTTGTCTGTCTGCCGTTTGGTGCTGTGCAGGTAGTTTAGAATGGGTTTATCAGAGCTTTTTCACTGAAAACTACCTGCTGCACCTAAAATATTGACCCTGATGAGAGCAGTGAGAGAATGTTGCAGTCCGTAAAACCAAAACAATGAGCGGAAGGAGGCTAAATAGCTTTTTAGAGCTAAAAGGAACTGCAGAGTCTGGTAATCTCTCCCTTTCACATTACACATAACTATCTGAGGCATTGTTAACAAACAAATAATGATTAAAGCGACTTTAAATGAAAACACACAATAAAACAAAATAAATAAACATGGCATGCTATTTACGTATTATAAAAAAAATGGTACCTTCCCATTCTATTTACCTATCCTCTTGCTTTCTTTACAGAAACTATGGCCTTCGATATATATGTACCTAGTTCACTGCAGCACATGGTTTTTACGGATTTTCTTCAATGATGGTATGACTTTCTTAAGTCCATGCCTGTTATATCAGAGTATGGTTGTTTTGATTAAAACAGCTTAGATCAGTGTACATGTGATTTCTTTCTTAGAGTAGAGCCAAAATAAATATCCTACAGTTCATACTCAGGAACAGTGTGTGTGTGTGTGTGTGTGTGTGTGTGTGTGTGTGTGTGTGTGTGTGTGTGTGTGTGTGTGTGTGTGTGTGTGTGTGTCTGTCTGTGTCTGTGTGTGTGTGTGTAGGCCTGAGACAGCATGGCTACAGTCATGTGTATGTATGTTCTGAGCAGCAGCACTTTGATGAAGCATCCAGCAGGAGTGTGGTGGTCGTGGTGTCCCTGTTCCTCAGCTGTTAGAGATAATGAAAATAATCAACTGACTGTTTTTCATCTGTCCTACAGGTTTATCATTGAAAGAAAACATTATATACCAGGGCAGGGAATGTAAACACAACTCGGGCAAACTATCTCAACTTTATTTTTGATGACTGATAGAACTATTATACAGAAAAAGAAAGAGAGAGTTGATCATGTTCAGTAAATTGTATCCTAGAGAGTGTACAGTGTGTGTGTGTGTGTATAGATATTCTAACCCTTATGTAGCCTATGTACTGTATGTACCACTGCGCCTCCTTCAATCATTCCCTTAACTCACCAATATCAAGTGGTCCTGCTATAGTTTCTGTCAGTTCAGGTATTGATCTAATGTTTATGAATGTGCTACAGTTCTTTGGGAACATCTACATACGTTTGGCCTCCTCAGAATTGAATTTCACTTGCACATTGTAACATGCAGTATGTGTGAATATGAACTGCAATTTATCACAATAGCCATTAACCTTTTTTATAACTCCTGAAAGGTGTTTATTGTAAACCCATTACCCAGACTGTTCTCATCTGTGTTTGACTGCTCAGGCTAAACACTGCCCAGTGACTGTTCTTCTCCAAAATTATGTGGTCTTATATTTTTCACTGTTACAAAGTAACCATACTGTTTCATCAGTTGGTCTTTGTAGCCATTTTCTTCTCTTGTGAGTCTGGCCTGTGTTTATATTTGTTTTCTTTAAGAATTATTATTTTTCAGATACAGACCGAATGGCATCACGACAGATACATCTGTGAAATGTAGGATTGATGCTTAAAGGAGTATTTGACATTTGGGGAAATAAACTAGTATTAGTTTATCTAGTCTATTAGTTTTCTTGCTGAGAGTTAAGTGAGATTACCACTCAATCTTCTCATCTACCTTTCCGTAAGAAAATTAATAAGCGCATTTCCCCAAAGTTTTAAAAAGTTCTTTAAAAGGCCCTGCACACACAATAAAGGTGTACACAGTCCTGAGAAGAGGTCTAATCACTCTAACCTGTGAGGATGGACCACAGGTGTGTAGGGCTTTAAGTTCAAAGGTTCAATAATAACAATATACTCATTTTGCTCACAAATATGCTTAAGCTGGGCCTCTTAAAATTTGTAATTTTCAGAGACTTTCTAAATAATGTTGAATATGGTGTATACACACCACCTTGTGGTGATCTATGGAATTGCACTTTGTTATATGGGGTGGGGGCGTGTTTTAGTCTAACTAATACACAGAAGTAATGTACAGCATGTCTGAGAGAAACTGTACACTAACACTACAGCATCTCAGTGATTTGTAAATAGCCAAAGTCTTCCATTATAATGTTGGTATGACCTTGTAGTCAGTGGAGAGGATAAACACTGATCCCCATGTACAGACCTTAAGTGAAGTTCAATTTCAAAAAGACATAATTTATTTGAAAGGAATACAGGATATCGCTTCACCTAAAATATTTTATTTTGCACCAGCTTAAAAAACAAAAAAAGGAAAAACATGTTTTTTTGTAATTCAGGTCTGTTTGTTGAATAAATCTCAGCTAAGATACAGTATGTCCTACGTACAGTATGTAGTAAATAACAATAATGTTCCCTTATTTTGATGGTGTTGAGGTTTGCTAGTCAGAAACTGTTAAATATTTACTTCAAATGTTTGATTTTACATTTGATCATATATATTAAAAGAAATAAAAAGAGTCTAAAGAAAAAACGCAGTGTCTCTTTTTGTGAGAATGGCAAAGGTGGAGAGCAGCACTTTGAATCTGTGGTTTGTCAGCTGTGCGGCTGTGATAAATGTTTCCACTTAAGATATGCCTGATAATATCTTCACCTCCGCTCTCATGCTTTGATATTTCCCACACAAAACTTTCATATTCTGAATACCAGCCATGACAATATACTGAACCAGTGACTATTTGGGGAGAGTGATTGCAGAATTTCTTCTTGCACTATTACCAATGCTGTTTTGCCTTTTGTTGTTTTGATAGCTAAAATATATATTTTTGTAGTATATAAATCACGAATAGCTATTTCTTTTCCAGAATGTTTTTTATTGCCTTAAGATGTTAATTCTCCTTATTATTTATATCCTAATCGCTTTCTCTGAAACATACAATATAACACATTCCCTGCACAAATCTCTCATATCTCCTTTGATTAAACAACAGAATGAGGATGAACATGAATATGAACAAAATAATGTAAAGTGATGAATTATGTGGTGAAGCATCAGAAAGACTTCCTATGAGCAGCATTATTAATTATTTTTATTTTTTTATTTTTTTACATATTGTTGAACTGCTTCAGTCACATGAAAGGTCACGGCCTGCCCATTGTGCCTCAGATTATATTGCACACAGGCCTTCAGTGGAAGGGAAGAATAGAGGACATGTAAATCACACACTTTGTGTTTCAAAATGATCTGGGTTTTTAGCTGCACTGCTGATGAATAATACTACTGCTTGTGGCTTTAATAACTCATAAATGACAAAATGGTATTTGGATTCATGCAATTATGGAAATATCAAAGAAATAATCTAATATCTGCAGCAGTCTGATCTAGATGGATTCATCTACAGTCCATTCCCTAGGAGAGCTCCACGCTGCTGCACCCTTTATACACCTTTATAAACAAATGATTCATGTACATATTGGATCTAACCTAACAAATATACAGGTAATACTTTTCAAAATGTACATATTGTGGAATAGAAGCACATACTGTACTGGATACAAGTAGATAGTATATATACATGTTTTTAAAGATTATTTTTTGGGGGGCTTTTTGGCCTGTAATGGATAGGACAGCTATAGATGGGATATGAGCAGGTTAACCCCAGATATGACATATCACATTCAAGTTAGATGTGCGATGAGAGTGATTCACTCTCTGAGGGTTAATATCTGTATTCTCTCAGTCGGTGCGACAAATATTTGAGAAACATGAGCATCTACAGCTCCCAAAAGCCAAGAACTTGCGATGTTGTCAGGTATGTGGTGTAAAGTCTGAGGCTGCTGAGAATGAATTTGGGGAAATGACAAGTTTATCAGTGAAAGTTTTATGTCTCAGAACTGAAAACACACCTTAAGATTAAACATTTTGTGGCTCCACAAAATCAAACTCCCACAATGCATTACAGACTTAGACTATACAAGCTTTATTCTTCTCAGTTAATTAGACCTTCTAAACCCTTAACAGACAAGTATTTCCACCAACTCATTGCTTAGTAATATTATATACTGATATTAAGGATCATCACTACAGTTGTGTTCAAGTCATCGCCACCAGAGGTCCCTGTCCTGCTTCACATATGTTCTTCACATTTTACTTACTGTGCTGCTCCTCCAGAAAACAGTTATACAGGTTAATTTCTACACTGCACCACCTGGGGGAGCGAGAGTCCTTCGTCTGAGGTGGAAAAGTCGTTATTAGATATGATTAACTACAAAAGATTCTGAAAAGACGTGGCTTCAGACGCTATTACAACTCTATGTAAGTCTATCCATTTGTTCTTTGATTCAAACATTTTCAAAGCATGTTAAAATAGAGCAACTAAATGCAATACAAACATGTAGTATAAATGAAATATGCTAAACACAGCACGTTTCAATTTCTAATTATTTAATGTTTTTGTGGTCTTTTTGCTACAAAATGCAATGATGATTTCACTCTCTAACTCCATGTTGGAAAGGACAATGTACAGTTCAGTTACATACTATTGCAATAGCAAAGAATGAGAATGTATAATCAAACAACACTTTATTCTGATAAAACTTCACACTTGATACGAAAACCATGTACGACTCAAACATGACACATTAAAGGTTAATTTTAAATTCAGGGTGCTGTTGATGCCCTGACCGCTTTGTTCTGCCTGCCTGTGCACAATATGATACGATAATATCAGATAAGCAAATGACAACATTAAACACACTGTTAAATGCCATACGGTACATGCAGTGTTGCACACAGTCTCAGACTGTTTACAATGTGTTTTTTTGATATGGACTGTTTATCTTTACAGCTAGTTTTTGAAGTCTTATCAACTGCCATGTTAGAAAAAATAACAGGCACAAACCTTGAAGTAGCAGGGCAGGGCTTCTGCTGTGGAGATATGGAAGAGATATAAAGTTTCTTTAAAGATAAAACTCTAAACTCATTCTATCAAGACAATAATAAGTTAGTTATTTGTCTTCTCACTTTTCGAAACTTATATGGTGGGTTTTACTGTAAACCCGTGTTCAGCAACACAAATATCTAATATACCAATTAATACATAAACAATGGAAACATTAAGCTCTAATAAAAAAAAATGCCAGTGTAAACAAGCTTCAGTATCACGCAACGCCCAAATATTGCACATACATTCATAAATATAGACAAGACATCAACTTTGTGCCTTTGTGTTTATGCATGTGGCTGCATCTGTGTGTGTGTTTGTGATAAATCTGTATACAGCCAAGTTAGAAGAACACTAGGATAAATTAAATCAGGTGGGGAAATAATTTCATAACTGACTGATTTCATAACAAGAGGCACCTAATAGACACACACACATATGTACAGTACCTACAAGCACACATATACACATACACACACACTCTCACACTCACGAAAGCACTTGTGCAGAGATCTCAAGTCTCTTTGTGCCTCACTTACACAGACACACAGAAATGTTCAGAAACGTTTAAAGCATTGTCTTCACAACAAAGTCCATTTTGTCTTCAGTTCTGGTGCTTCATCACAATGGATACATAAACAATGGACATGTGTGTGTGATTGAGCCTGTTAAGTGTGTTTTGGTCCCACTCTGTCTGGTTTGAACCTTGTTCTTTGGTCCCAGTGTGTGTGGCGCTGAAGTCTTCATATTGTCAGTTTAATTTGAGGCAGAAGACCTCCAGCCAAGGAACATAGGGTTCAACTAATACAGATCTCAGATCTGATTTAAGTTACTCAGAAGGTGCACGTCCCTCCCAAACCACAGTCCTCCAATAAGAAGCTATCACATGTCGTCTAGGCATCCCCTGTTTGATCACATGTCAGCTGCTCCTGGTCGGAGACGTCATCGTCAGCTGGTGGACGCGCCCGGTCAAAGAAACCACACTGAGGGGATCACATTAAACCATTAGTGTAATATTGGATAATCCAACTACCACAAGGAATGCTGGATAATGTTAGCGTGTGTGTACCTTCCACATGGCTAATGTTAGCATGGCCAGCACCAGCAGCCCCAGCAGTATGGCCAGGATGATGACCCAAAGTGGAACAGCAAACGACACGTCAGGAGTCCCCCATACCACCAGTGTCCCCATCTGCAGGACACAGAGAGATACAGTTAGGCTTTTGTAGGTGCTGATACATGTCTCACACACTTCTGTTACTGCCCGCATCGTACCGAGGTGGTGTGTTGCGGCAGGGTGGAGGGTTGGATGCGGTAAGGCATGGCTGTGACCATGAAGGATACGGTAGAGTTGAGGATGTAGGGGTCGTTACGCCGCTGTAAGACAAATATAACATTATTATCTAAAAAGTACAATTTGACCAATCATATATTTTAATTATTATGCTGGTTTGTAAGACATTTAGTTTGAACTTTAAACCTTAGCTTTTAAGCCAACATCGGCTCTAAAGTACTCAATAAAATGATAATTTGAACATCTACATTTCCATGACAACTGGGCAAACTCAATCTGCTCAAAAACTCCAGAACTGCTTCTAAATGGACCTTATTGTGAAATTCACAACTGCTGTTTCAATCAAAAATGTTCAATAACGCAGGTGAAGACACTGACCTGCAGGAAAGTGTGAGCCCAGAGTCTCGAGCGAATCTTGACCACTGCGCTCTGCCCACGATCCAACCGGCCAACGATACACATGATCCTCAGACATGAGATATTGGTGCAGTTCTGCGGAGAGACATTACACACTTGTGAATGATTTGGTTTAGTTTCTTGAGAGAATGTACATGTATGTACATGTATGTGAGGCTCACCAAAGTTTTACCGCTATAACTCTCAGCGGCAGTGACGGCTCGTTTTTGGCGGTGAGAATGAGCGCTCATGTTCCTCAAGAAACCCAATAATTCAGGTGTATCCTGGAGAGAGGAAATCTGAAAGAGAAAAGGAGAGTTGTTTCAGTAATTCAAATGGAAATGGGAGACGATGAAGCAGAAAACAAAGGAAAATGAATGCTAAGTTGCTGCTCTGCTCATAGTCCTCTCTTTTATCTTCAAACGTTCCTTCTACAGCATGTGTTTGGGCCTTTTGAGGACAGATATTACATCCTGATTATCACATATTGGCGGTTTAGTGTGGTCTGTGTAGCATATGGGCTCTGATACAGCCCAGACAGCCAAGGAGATGGGGGAATCTGAGGACAGAGAATGCTTGTAAAGTAAGATTTTAAAGATGTATTAAGAGATGTAATAAAATGACACAAAATCACTAGCTGTGGAAACGTGTGACATTTAGCGATCTGATCAAAAGGTGGTTTGTAGGTTGAAGGATTTAAAGAGATTTTATTTCCTGATTGCAGCTCATACAGTCAAGCTGACAGCAACAAAAAGAGTGACAACAGACAACCAACGAGACTGAATGACCCGAGTCACAGCTTACAGATATCAGATTGATAATAGCTAAATATTTTCATTGATTCTTCACTGGGAGTCTGGCTTCTGACAGAGGCCTGTGAGAGCAAACATATTTTAATATGACTTGCTTATTATTCTCAACTAATTTTGGAATTGCAGCATAGCAACAACAGTTGTCTCTTTTTCGTCCTGCAGCTCAGTAGGTAGCAGCTGCAGGAACAGGCCACAGATGACAGTAACTAGGTTTGTAAATGTATTACTGTAAAATAAATATTTTACTAAATGGCACCTTGCTAAAATGTCTCACCATACTGTGTCCCACATACAGGGCACCTAGGTGGCATATAGACCAAAACAATGGCTTGCCAACACAGGGGAGTGGTGCCTCCAGTTTGCCCAGGCTCTCCAACAATACATATGGCAATGTTGGCGGGTGGGAAGCTGGTAGGGAAACATGTCCTTGTTTCTGCAATAGTGGCTTCTACCGGTCAGTCAGCTGGGCTGACACTATTGATTATTTTTCATTTAATATATTTTCAGATGTATTGATTAATCATTAACTATGAAATGTTGGAACATAACTAATGTATGTCACAAGGTACCAGAGCTCAAACTGACAAATTAATTATTTTGTCTGAGCAACAATAAAGAACCCAATAGTATTCAGTTTAAGATAACATGAGGCTGTACGCTCCTCACTGCCAACACAGGGGGAAAGAAGACTGCTGACCCAGTGTGTATCAATCGGTCCAGTCTACACAGAGGGATTGACAGTGACAGGGACACTGGGAGATGTTAGCAAATTGGAAATGACAGAAAATGAAAAAAACTCTGACCTTTAACCACATGCTGTGTATCCAACTCATTGTGTTTATATAAGCTCAGCGTTTCACTTTGACATAATTATGCATTTTTTGAAATCACTGCATGTTTTCTTTATAAATTACTCTACAGATGATATCATAGATATTGGAAACTATTCCAGCTCAAATTTTTGCTAAAAAGCATAATACTCCTACCCCTATCGTTTTGAGCCAACTGGCAAAGAACATGGAAAGCCTTCAGAACAACGGGTACAATTATGTTTTAAATAAGCGGGTATAAATAATGGAGAAATGGATGGATGAATGAGCCGCTAGCACTATAATAAATTAAAGTCTGAAAATGCATTTGGTCCGGTGGTTTCATAGAAAAGTGGAGAGAAATACTATGAATTTTTTTTTTCACTGCACCCAATGTGTCCAGAATTATATATTTGGGTCTTGAAGCTTTTGAATATGTGTCTGTATGCATAAGCGTGTATAATGTTCATATATTGTCGTGTTACCTGAAGGCCAAGTGGGTTGAGGCTGGTGTTCGTCCGGCAGCTAATTGGTCCGTCAGTTTGAATCTCCATGGCATACAGCAGGTTTTCATCACGGAAACGGGAAGGCCAGCCGACCTGAAGCTCAGCCTCCCTAATACTGCTGGGACCAAAGTTATGGAGCTGGAGACAGAGAGGGGGAACAGAAAAAAGAAACGCAGACAGTTGTCAGTATTGTGCTCACTTTTAGCTTATTAGTAGGTCTCAAGTGACTGAGGCTATAATTAGGTTATCATAACTGTGGGATGATGACACAGGCCACCTGTGTTTTGAGTGAAGATAATACTCATCCAGCCTTCAGTCACTGGGGATTGAAATACAAGACAAGTAAAACCTACAGCATCACCTGGCTCATCATTCACATCAAAATGAGGATAAATGAATTTTGAGCCTAAATGGACCATCAATTCAATACCCCCCACACACACACACACACACACACACACACACACACGCACACGGTCATTAACACTAAAGCAAGTCATCCAAACAGGACATGATCCTGGTGCTGCAGGGCAAGAATTCTGGAATAGCTAAAAAAACTCTGTCCTCTCTAACTAGAAGCAGCTGCCAACTGGGAAAAGTACCGCAAATGAAAATCATTATCAGCTGCAGGACAGGCCAGACGCGGCTGCACTCCGCTTCAATGAAGCAGCCGTCCTTTAAAACAAAAAAAAATCACATGTATGCTGCACACAAGCACATACCCCTATTGTAAACTGTCGCCAGTCTGTCTGCCATCCTCCCTCCTTCTATCTAGTTGTCTGTACCTCTGTTTGACCTTGTTTTTCCTCTCAGTGGTTATTACTCATTACACTGTGTCCAGTCTTAAGAACTATCCTCTTTCCCTTCCTTCCTTCTCCCTCCTTGCCTTGCTCCCTATTCCCTTCTCTGTTTTTCCCGCCCTTCACAGCAGTAATTACTTCTGAGCTGGAGACCTTTGATCAGCCAGAGCCCAATTCTTTATAGAGCTACTGCTTTTACTGTGTGTGTGTGTGTGTGTGTGTGTGTGTGTGTGTGTGTGTGTGTGTGTGTGTTGCTGTTTACTTCACCTTTCACAGCCCCCCCCTTGCTGTAGCCTAATTTCCCACAACCCTCCCACACCTATTTTTCTTTTCTTTTCATCTTACTGTAAAGGGGCGCTATGCAGTGTTGGCCATTTCTTCGCTTTTTGCTTGCAGGTTAACAAAATAAAACCTCTGCTTTCTACTTCTTCAACTCATCATCTCTGAGTACACCTCTACATTAGCTGTGTTTTGATGAAGGGCCTGCATTTACCTCATAGATGTGTGTAACTTGTGGTCCCACATCGTCCTCTTTGACAGGCTTCTCTTTGGGTTCCCAGCGTGGGAATGGCAGCACCACTTGAGAGGGATGAGACACCCTGAAGAGAGAAAAAACAGCTCAGTGACACTGATGCATATACACACTGATAGGCTAAATATAATACTCACTGACAATATGAATGTTGACATTGTTATTGGTCACTGTGTTCATTTACTAAAGTTTTTTTTTTTTACAGTTGCATTAGGAATTAATAGATAGACTTTTGGAATTCCATGTCTGGAAGATAAACACTCAGTGGTCACTTTATTAGCTACACCTGTAAAATCTATTACAATTCAATACAACAGTTCAGCCATAAATTCTACCTTAATGAAGTTTATAATGTTCAGTTTATAATTGACATGGTTGGAAATTTGAAAATTATAAGTTTATTATTGAGATTACAGTTAAAGGTGGTGTTGTACTGGACATTATATTGAGAGGTGGTCAGAATATTAGAAACACCTCTCACCTCACTCAGCACTGCTGCAAAGCTGATTCATTTCATGACACCATTCTGAAGCTTGTCAAAGTAGTCTGACCTAAGTGGGCAAAACATGTTTGGCCCTAACTGGTGGCGTAATGTTTGTAAGCTACATGGGCAGCAATTGAGATAGTTTAGCAAAAAGCCACACCCCGTGACAAACCCAACTACCCTATCTTACTTTGGTTAATTTTCACATTCATAACTGTGATTTAGCATTCAAAATGCAAGATGGACACAGCTGAGGCAGGACACTTTCACAGTAAACACAGGAACTTGTATGTCCTCCTCTCTCTCATCTGTTTGTATGTTCAACTGACCACACCCAAACAAAGCCATGCGAGGCTCCAAGCTTTGAAGTGTGTGTGTGTGTGTGTGTGTGTGTGTCTGTGTGTATCAGTGGGCATATGGGCATCCATGAACATGTCAAAGCCTTACAAGTATCCCATGTGCACATAATTAGTTCAAATGTATTTCTAGAAATGTGTTTTCAGGCTGTCTTCAATCTGTATATAAACATGCCCCGCAAATTTAAACAATATAAAAGGAGCAATGATATCCTGCAAACACCAAAAAGTTTAGACTGAAACCAGATCAAGTGTCGCGTGAAACAGACACTGGCAACAAAGAATGTTGTCACTGTGTTTCGGAGAAGACGCCATGCTCTCACTCTGCAAAGATGCTTGACTCACCCACGTAAATCGAGTTGAGCTTTGGCAATGATGGACAGATTCAAAATGACTGGGTTGCTGTCGGAGTTATCTTTGTTGGAGCTGTGGAGAGATTCACAGGGAGATTAAATAAAGGCATGAAACAAAACACACTGACTATGCCTTCTGTGTCTATTTGCTAACACTACACAGGAGGCTGTGATAAAAAATGTGTGAATGCAAAAGCTCATACTAAAGCTGTATTTTTATGTTCAGCTGATTCCAAGAACAATTTCCCTGGCAGCGGTCTTGGCCAACATTTAACCGTCTGTGTCTAGTGACGTGATGTATCAAAATCAATTGAAAGAAGCAAACAGTGAACACGTTGTGTAGAACTTGTCTCCTTTTTGGTGTTCCTCTGGGCCATCTGTCTTCTTCTGTCTGTGCGGTTAGTTGCATCAAACCACAGCAACGGGATCAGGACAGACACAGAACTTATTTACATGGCTCAAACGAAAGACAAACAGCTCTTTGTGTGTGTGTGTGTGTGTGTGTGTGTGTGTGTGTGTGTGTGTGTGTGTGTGGGCTGCGTGAGAGTTGGTGGGTGTGTCACCTGTGGATCTGTAGCTCAAAGCTGATCTTTGGTCCGGCATCCTCCAGCCTTTGGACAGAAAACCTCAAACCAACAGACAGCTGGGCGAGAGTGTGGAGAAAATGCAAAAAAGAGAGAAAATGTATAAAAAAAACATGTGACAGAAGAAAGAGGACAGTTAAAGAGAAATGACAGAGAGGAAAGAAAGACAGAAATAAGATGCATCTGTACATCAAAGGCCACATCATGTTTAAAGTGACCAGTAACAGACAGTACAATTCCTGTTAACTACACCCCCCCTCTGTTGTTACATAGGCAGAAGATCATGTGTGTGTTGTGTGTGTGTGTGTGTGTGTGTGTGTGTGTGTGTGTGTGTGTGTTGACAACAGAAAAATTCTAAAATCTGAGGAAATCCAGACTACATACGCTTAAAAGCTAAAGTTAAGTTTCTTATCTCTCCCCTGTTTAAATCTCCTGTCCTCTAGATTACCTCAAAACACGTGGAGGATTAATTTCATCATACACTGTATGTGTGTGTGTACGTGCTTGTCCCTGTGTGACAGTGTGGACGCGCATGTGCACATGTGCATGTGAGCTCTACTGAACAACAGGTCAAACACATGGTTCAGAGAGGGAAATGACAGCATGCAGACTTGACACTTCACAAGGCAGGCCTGCGGGGGGTGAGGCTGGGGTGCGGAACTACAAAGTCAGCCAGGAAAGATCTAAAGAGACCAAATGAGTATGAGTCGTTCGAAGAGAAGACGTCACTATCAGCTATGATAGAACAGCCCAACAAAAGTCTGAAGAAGTCAACAGTGTCTCTTAAAAATCTGTCTTTTGAGCATCACACCCCAGCTTGAAAGGTGGTGGTTAAAAGTTTGTAGTTTTGCCCTTTAGAGTGAAAAGCAGCTGTGGTCAGCTTGAATTTATGTTGGTTACAATGGATTGTACATTTTCACGGTGAAGAAAAATCATCAAAACATCCACAGAAACTTCTCAAAGCACTTTTGCAATGTTGTCCACATTCTCCACTGTATTTTTATTTCAAATAAATAACTATGATTTTGCCATAATATTGCTAAATGCACGGCTTCTGTGTTGGGTTATGGCCCTCCTTGAAGCCACAAAGCTTTCCCACAAACAATGTATTTAACCACATTTTAGCAAACGTTGATTCTTTAAAACAATGCTGAGAGAAGCGGTTTATGCTGAAGCAGTCGTTTGAGAAGTTTCTAAAGGCTTTATAATACTTTTTGTCAGCAATACAAAGTTGTCACCACTGGCATCCATTGGAACCAGTAAGAATTCAACTGACCACTGTGTCACTGTGCTTAAAGAGGAATTAAACACTTTTAACTTTTAATAGCCACCTACAGGGCTTTGCTCAAAGACATTTTAAATGGATTGACAATTAAATGTAGGGCTGTGGGATATGGCTGAAATTAATGTCACAATTTAAAAAAATCGATTTTCTTTTTTCAATATCGACATATATTCCAATATAACAAATGTAACTTGAACGTAACAGTAAATGCAGTGAGCCATGTTACACTCTCATACATTAAATGAGACCAAACTCGAACTTCACATGTGTAAAGCAAAAACTTGTAACTCATAAAGTAAAAGTAAAAATTGTACTTTTCAATTCTATTTTGCTTGGAATAAAAAATATAAACACTAGAATTTTGCAAAACAGTAAGACAATATGATTAAATCACCACAATAGGATTCCAGTGACGGTCGATAGATGATTATTTAAATTATTGCCATATGGGTCATTCATTGATTGCTATCAAAGTGTTGGTAAAATATGCTAAATTCTGCTTAATGCCACCAAAGCTCATCAAACTATGAAATAAAGACAAGCAGATGGACATACTGGAGCCAAAAACAGCTTTCCTTCAGGCATGTACCTTGTACACTGACCCTGCTCAGTGAGGCACTACAGCTGTGTCATGTGGCACAGGGAATGAACTCCAGTGATGAGAAGTATTTCGTTGCACAATATAACTACAGTCTGTATGGGGTACATGGAAGTATGTTCTGCATAAGCTCATGGATTCCTGAATGTCCAATGGGGCAAGGAGAGAGTTAAATATGGGAAACATCTGGACGGCGAGGGAGCACACACAAACACACATGCACGCACGCACGTATGTACGCGCACACACACACACACACACACACACACACACACACACACACACACACACACACACACACACACACACACATACGTGCCTTGTCCCTTTCACATGCCTTGTTGTGCTCTCCTCCCCCAACAGTGAAACATGACCACATAATTGATTTATCAGTATACCATGTGTCACCTCCAGAACTCAAACGCACCCCTGTGCCGGCTTTGACACCTTTAGAAAAACCCTATATTCACAGTTATACACACACTTACTGTAATCACACACACACACACACACGCAAACACACTGAACCACATGTTACATGCTTGGTGGCACACATAAGTACACTGGTGTGGTAGAATTTCATGTAGGAAAGGACCACTCTTTAGTTTACAAAGCCCTGACTTCCTGCATGTGTCATCCATCCAAGAGCTAAATGGATTATTATTATTACACACTGCTCACATACTTATGCACGCGCGTGCGCGCACACACACACACACACACACACACACACACACACACACACACACACACACACACACACACACACACACACTCACATTGAAAGTGAAGTATAGTCAAAATGTGTGGAATGAGGGTCAGGGTGATGATCAGTAATCATAGGAAACCATCAATCAGTGTGAATTAACCTGAGGAGTAACAGTCGCAGCTTCTTAGCATGGACGTTTGAAAGGGATGCTTTACTGAAAAAGTGTGTAGATTTGTGCTTTTGTGTGTAAAAACTCACCTCTGTTCCAGCCACCATTGGGTTCCCGAGGTCACACACCACCATTCTGGACTCATTGACCATCTTGTACTCACAGTTTAGCTGAGACAGGGACTAGAGAGGAGAAAGGAGGAGGAGAGAGAAAAAGACAAGAAGTACAGTGAGTGAGATGATGAGGAAAAAGTAAAGAAAGAGACAAATAGGGAGCATTGAGAGTCAAGAGGGGAAAGAAAAGAACAATGGAGGGACGTATAACACCATCAAAGGGGGAAGGGAGCGAGGGAGTGAAAAAAAGGGAAGGGGTGGGAGGGGGAAGGAAGGAGAGGAAGAGTGATGAATGCTCTGACAGTAACAACCTCATCAATCAAACAGCACCATTAGACACTCATTAGCACGCGCACACACACGCACGCACGCACGCACGCACGCACGCACGCACGCGCGCGCGCGCGCGCGCACGCACACACACACACACACACACACACACACACACACACACACACACACCACACACACAAACAAACAAAACACACACACACACACACACACACAAACACAGCAGTTGACCCTATCCATTTCTGTGGCCACTATTGCAGCTTGTAAATCATAATAGGGGCTTTTGGGCTGTTGCTAGTAAAGCACAGCCTGCTGATAGCCTCGTCTTAATCACTCCAAACAAACACACAGCAAAGACACAACAGGATGTGACGTCATAGTGTAACTGCAGCCTCAAATAGCTCCCTTGGACCATGCTTCAATCATGATTAGACAATTGCCTCAATCCTATATGTCTATTTTCAGTATCCACCCTTTTGGCCCTTAATATAAAAAAACTGATTTCAGCCAAATGCATGTGTAAGTGTGTGTTACAGTAATTACCTCCACCCTGCGTGTAACTCCAATATAGTCAGCTTCTGGTGGTATCAGTGTGTGGAGCTCTGTCTCATAGGCTCCCTCTCCTCGGTTCATTGCAGTGATAGTCAACATGACCAGATTGTCATCTCCAATCACCAGCTCGGAGCGGTCCCTGTGTGTTTTATAAAAATAAAAATAAAAATGAAAACAGTGCACAAAGAAAATTACTGTTTTCAGTCATGTAGAGGACACTGAGAATAAACACTTTGCTGCAGTTACATAAAAATTATCCCCAACTCCTGTCCTGTTTTTTGTTTTTGTTTTTCTGCATGGAATGCAATGTGTGTGTGTGTGTGTGTGTGTGTGTCAGTCAGTAGAGGGTGACGTTTGTATAACGCTGCCATGGAGATATCATACAGCTGGAAACACTATAGAGAGTAGGTTAATTCAACACACACACACACACACACACACACACACACACACACACACACACACACACACACACACACACACACACACACACACACACACACACACACACACACACACCACATGGTAAATGGAACTATAATGTGAGCAACTTCAGTGTAAACTTTGCTCATTGTGTGAAGAATAACAGACATATTTTCCTTGGTTTAGCCGTGTGTGCATGTGTTCTGTGTGAAGTGTTGAGTGTTTACAGGTTGAGGTCGGGGGGGTGTAGCCGTGTCAGTCTTACATGCTAGCAGAGAGCTGGAGGTCGGGGATACAAATATTGTCGTCACCGCAGTCCAGAAGAATGTAGGCCTGAGAGGAAGAGGGGCACAGAGAGGGGGACTGTCGTGAGAAAACTGTTGAGGTATATGGAAATAATCATGAAACTAAAAATAGAAATAAACGTAAGTTGGACATACCAGGATGCAGGTGCTGTATACATACTCATAACATGCACACTAGAGTTTTGCTTTCCAGTCTTACAGAATACATTTTGGGTTGGATTTGGTTATTTTAAAATGTCATTTTGTAATGAAATGTGTTTTCTTCCTCTCTCTCTGTGGTTTCTATACTCTTAACTACACTACACTTGGACCTAAAAGTGGAAGCATGCAATGTGTTTCACATGATCTTTATGAGGCTTGTTTGACAAACATATAGTTTTATGTTGGTCCAGATTTGAGTTTTTAGCCATGGTTAATTGAGCTTGATATTATTATTAAGTAAAGCAGAAGATTTTTGTGTGTGTTTGAGGTAAGCATTTTTGTCAAATAATGAAATATTTGAGTCTCAAATTTGGCAGTAAGTGCTCAGAGATGGGCTTAGTCTAGTTAAGTAAATGTTATTTATTTAACCCAATATCACAAATCACAAAATTGCCTCAAGGGGCTTAACAATCTATCCAGCATATGACACCCTCTATCTACAGACATCCGAGTCAGGTAAAGAAAAACTCCCCAAAAGAATTCCTTTAACTGGGGGAAAAGAAGAAACCCCAGAAAGCGCAACAGAGGAGGGATCCCTCTTCCAGGAGTGACAAATATGCAATAGATGGAACCAAAATAGCCAAATCACAATATGGAAAATCAGGACAATATTATACTATATATGCACAATATTATGCTTATTTAGTATATCAAGTATATATACTGACATGCTCTTGAAGGAAGGTGCTGCTGTAATGGTTGAGGACAGGTGGAAGGTTTTGGCCATGAGTGGGTGGAGCCAAGCTGTAGTTCAGAGCCAGTGAGATTGGGGTCAATTTGTCCCTAAAATCATCCTCCTCCTAAAAGAGCAACAGAAAGTGAGGTTAGACATGTGCAGTTAGTCAACTTTGTTTGGTTGAAATGGAAACAGGTGGGAAGCTGATGTAAGATACACAACATTATGCAATGCTCATACATTTTTGTTTGTGTATGTGTGTGATTTGCTCACTCTTAGGTAAATGGTGTAGCTCAGGCATGCACGTGGGCGGTTGTGTCCCAATTTTAGGAGCCCTGTGCGCTGAGGCTGCTGCGTGTCCAGGAACAGAACCCTCTTAACTCCGCCCCTGGTGCCTTTCAACCAATCCAGCTGCAGCTCTGCTCTCAGATCTGGACAGAAGGTAATGATGCAGAGGTGGAGATGGATGGAGAAGTGAGAGGAAAGAAGGTGGAGGGTGGGGGTGTGGCCTTGACCAACTGCCACTTTGCTCATTTGAAAGCCATGATGTCTCTCTCTCTCATGGGTGGGCCAAATTCTCTGGGCAGGCAAAGCAGAGAAAGGGGAGGTAACCTTGCTCCTTATGAGCTCATAAGGAGGAAGATTCCAGATCGGCCCATCTGAGCTTTCATTTTCTCAAAGGCAGAGCAGGATACCCAGGGCTCGGTTTACACCTATCGCCATTTCTAGCCACTGGGGGACCATAGGCAGGCTGGGGGAACGCATATTAATGTTAAAAACCTCATAAATTTAAACTTTTCATGCCATGGGACCTTTAACTGTTGAGTCCACATGGTACAATCCCTTTATATGTACACAACTTTCCATTAGTCTCAAAGTAAGGAGCCATTTGTAGGCGTTTTATTCTACACAGCATCATTAGACAGTGGAAACAATGTACTTTACATCTTCCCTCTCTGTGTCTGTCTACTCTATTCTTCTTTTCATCCTGCCTCCTGCTTTTGTTCCACTCTGATCGGTGCAGCAGAGCTGCAGTTTCACAGCAGGAAACTCTAATGAGATGTACATTGGAGCTGGCTCTGACTGCTGTCCCACCCTCTGTGCTTTTCCCCGTTGCCTCCCTCTCTCATTTCACCACATTGTGCAAAGCTGCTTACCTACAGAGTTGGGGATCCCCACTCCACTCACTGCTGCACACACGTCCACCTTCAGACTGGAGGAAGAGAAAGAGATAGACAAGAGAGAGGGAGAAGATTGTGATAGCTGTTAACATATTGTGCATGATCAACACATTATTAGGACACCCTACATGTCTATTGACCTACATGATGTAGGTCAATAGACATTGTGGATGAAAGGTGAACAAAATGCACAGGTGCAAATATTTAGAGTCCAAGCCACTCATGATATCATCATATCATACAAGTACAAGTAAATATAATAAGAGTTTTTCATAAAATGGCTTGGTAAACTATTAAAATATTCTAAAGTACAGATGATAAAAATTTGGACTGGTTGCTTAATTTGGATGTTTTATACTTACCTAACTTTGTCTCCAAAGTTTTGGAACAGAAGGCAATAAGTAGTTTTTAATTTGTCTTTACTGTGATTTCTCTTGTAGGTCACAATTGCATTATGCTGTTATTAATGCTTAGTTATTAGGTAGTTTAGTCTGAGGTCTGATGTAAATTGGAACCATTAATTTTTAGACTTTAGCATTATTTAAAAATGTATGCAGTGCATTCTGATTGTGGTTTCTGTTAATTTGTGGTCAATACAGGCTGGTCATATTTGTATTCATAACCAGCATGAGTTGTGTGGTTAATGCACAACAGAAATTAGGTGGTGGTCACAGCAGTGACTTATTTGGAAGAAATTATGACTGCACACTAAGTTCCAATTATGTTATTCATTCATTGCAGACAACCACACTATTCCTTCATATTTGTATGCATGACAAAATCATAAAAACACAAACTATATGACTAAATAAACTGCCCATAAGCAAGACATTTATTCCTTCCTGTGCTCCTGGGGGCAGTGGGAAATACCGCTGAGGGCCCTGTGAGCCCCTCAATTAGACACACAGACATGGGAGACTGGGAAACATTTCTGCATTTCCTCTATTTCAGTGTGTATGCATGTATGTGTAAGAATGTGTGTATGTGTGTGTTTGTGTGTTATCACCTCTTTAATCAAGAACAGGAAAGTGACTCCCACACAGGGAGCTCTGTACTGTTAATATGCACTAATCTGAGGAAGCTTACAGACGCAACGCTCCTGATTCTGAAGACTATAGCAATATGAGGCACAGGCTAAATTACTTCATGTGATTATTGTTTGTTTGGTTTCAGTCCTCAAACCCCATCATCCAAAAAGCAGATGTTGCGAATGCTCGTGTGTTTGTTAATAATTAGGATCCCTATTATATGACACAATAATGATGAGCTAGTTTTCCTGGGTTCTGAATGTGTGTGATGCAGATGTGAGTTTGTGTGTGTGATAAAATACAGGTTTCTATTTTAAAAATTGCTCCCTGAAGTCATTTGACCTCGCCAGGTGGTTTAATGTGTGTTTAATATGTGTTGCATGTAAGCATATATAGTTTTTTTGTGTTTTGGGTGTGTGTTCTCAAGTGTGACTCTAATAAGCACTGTGTGTCAACCTTAAGTGTATGCTGTCAGAAATGAACCCCATTTTACTGACACCAGCTCTTTTGCTTGCTTAGTCATTACTGTATGTAATTTTCCCCAAAATGCATCTGTACTCTACCACCGTACACAGTGCTAGCTGGCCCTCCCTGCAAACAGGAACACATAAATCCCTTCCCCGACTACCCCGGGTACGCTTAATGAGTAAGAACGTTCAATTCAAGACTGGTCATTAAGTAGCTTCCCCTCCTTTTCCACCATTCCTTCATCCATCTAGCTCCAGTTTGTGCCTCTCATGTATCACCATTATATTCGAGTCACATAGTCAAGAATCTGATTTTCTGAAAAATCATTTTTCTGCAATCTTTAAAAAACCCAAAAGGTCGCTTTTTGGCCACTTGGGGAAAACAGAAACAAGCTGTGAACACATTGACATACAAACACCTCTAGTAATCTCTATAAACAGATATCTGTATATGAATGTAGAATCTGTAAGCAACGGAACAAGATGTTGGTATCTGAAGCATTCTGGTTTTCGTTTGTAGTGTGTTTGTAGTGTGTTTGTAGTCTGAGTGGTATTGACCCATCATGATTGTGCAGGCTTAGGTTGTGCAGGTAGACTGTCTGTGTGGAGAATAAAATAGGCGGAACACATTGGTGGAAATGCAATCTTGGGACCCATCGGCTATTGTCGATGATGATTTAGCCTTCTATATTATTTTTTCATATGCAGATATCTGTTCATAGACATTAGCTGAAATGTCATCTGGACCTAAAACACCTTCAGAAAGTTAAACTGTAAACAATGACTGGTGCATGGAAGAGAAAGTGTTGGCCCGGATATCTGCTGCCTCTGCCAGGACTCCAGAAATATTTGTCGTTGCCCCCAGAGGCTAGATCGTTGTCAGGCCGATCACCGAGAGATGGCCTCTAAAGTTAAAACATGTTAGTTGCCTTTTTACACATCACCCAGATATGGCGCAACACAAGCATTCATTTGGAGTCGTGTTTCTGTCCACCTGATGAATTTAAGCCCAATATTAAATCTCCTTTCAGCTTTGTTTTTGGTCTCCACCAACTCCTGAGAAAAACATCCTGCTGTTTAGTCGTGAAATACCCTGCTATGTTCACCAGCTAGTTAAAAATATTTGCAAGAAACATAAATATATATCAATTTAACAAAATAAAATGTTACGTTATTATGAACACATTGACCAAGGAGAAATGTAATTTCTGGCTACCATCTTTTAGGGAACAGAGGTGCAATAAAAGTTTAAAAAGCCCACCAAAATTCTTAAAATGACAGAAAGTGTGCAGCGGAGAGAATACTTTCTCATCCAGATGGTTTAAAGAGTCTATGAGAATTCTGGCAATACCTTCAGAACTGCGGTCAGTGTTGTTAAATGACCCTCTCAGTTTTCAATGATCGCTGGGTAATTATTTTTCAAAAAATCTGATGCTTAACCCTGTGACTCAAATGTAATGGGCGGCGAAAAATGGATCTAACCTCCCATCATGCGTCTCTCCAGCTCTCTCCAGACGCAAACGTCCGAAAGCCTTCAGCCCTCAGAAACACAAGAGCCTCAGACATCCCCTTAATTCTACGAGCTGGTGTTTGACTCTCTGCATGTGTGTGTCTGTGTCCTATGTCCTATCTGATTCCATACCTCCGACCCAAACTTTATGGCGGTTTATTTAAATAAGCTGAATTATGTTTTGACAGAATTCCACAGTTTAGTGCTTTCTGTCAATCTGACTCAACCCCTGTTCTCTTTTCACTTGCTGCCAACACTCACACACCACTACACACACACACACACACACACACACACACACACACACACACACACACACACACACACACACACACACACACACACACACACACACACACACACACACACACACACACACACACACACACACACACACACACACTATATGGCAAATAGCCGAGCGCACTTCTCCCATCCAAATAGTCCGACAGCGGTTCCAGCCCCAATAAATTTGGACAAACAATAGTCTGTGGCGAAGCAGCAGGAGCCTTAAGACCCATTCCCCTCAACTACACTCACCCCCAGACTGTTCAAAGCCAGCCTGCTAACCACAGGAACAAAAACATAATCAAAATAGAATTATGCAGTTTCAAATTAATAGCAGGGTCTCATAAATCTGCATTTCCAGGTTATATGAGTAGGCTATGAACTTTTTAGTGCTCTTCTAAATTATTGCGTTAGACACACAGACAAACAGAGCTTGGCTGATCAGTGATGGCAGATGTCTAGAGGACAGGGGTGAAATATTTGTCACATCTGTCAGTTTGCGTGATTTGTGAATGTGTATACTTTATATGCTGCATGCCATTTTATGATACAGCATAAGAAGTAGGATTTGTGGTACAGCTCTGGTTTAGTGCAGCAGAGCAGGTTTTTAGACTTTGATCCCTTTAGCTTTGATTCACTTAAACACATACACACACACATACACACACACACACACACACACACACACACACACACACACACACACTGGTCTAAGATTTGACTTTTCATTTTTAGCTTGACTCTGAGTGTGCCGTTGATGGACGTTTGCCCTACAATGTAATTCCAAACGGAAGTGGAGGATAGTCTACACACAGCTGGAAGAAATTACAACAAATAATGGACTGTGGTGAAGAGCAGAGGAACATTATATTTAGAAAACAAAACAAAATCTAATATAAATTCTTTGGGAAAACATTTTGCTTATTTGATTGTCAGTGGCGTTCCAAACTCAGCAAATGTCAGTTGGCTTAGTACATATATTTCTTGTACACTAAGTTTTTATCGTTGACATTAGTATATTTTCTTTTTTTTTATTTAGCTTTGCAAAAGTGTCATTGAGAATAAAATCTTTCTTCAAAGACTATCTAAGCATGCTCTTCTTCTTACCAGGTAACCATGATATCTGTTTGAGGCAGGTGACACTGTCGGTCATCGGGGTTCAGGATTCTGGGAGTCAAGATCATTGCAGCTTCCACAGACACCACAGCTCGAGACCCACACACACACACACACACACACACACACACACACACACACACACACACACACACACACACACACACACACACACACACACACACACACACACACACACACACACACACACACACACACACACATTATAACACGATCTGACATAAGAACTTGAAAGTCTCAAAGACTTTCTGGAAAAGCACAAACAAAAGAAACAAGTCTCTTCTCTGCATTTTAAAACAGGACACCTTGGTCATTTTTACCTGTACACCGACACCTCGCCTGCGCCGAACGCCCCCACGATCAGATCTGCAGAGAGAGAGAGAGAGAGAGAGAGAGAGAGAGAGAGAGAGAGAGAGAGAGAGAGAGAGAGACATATTACTTAGATTATTGTTGTTGAATTTGTCTATATTAATTTGTGTGATGCTTTGGCAATATTGTTCTTGTTACTTTCATGCCAATAAAGGTAAATTAATTGAATTGAGAGAGAGAAAGAAAGAGAGAGAGAGAGAGAGAGAGAGAGAGAGAGAGAGAGAGAGAGACATATTACTTAGATTATTGTTGTTGAATTAGTCTATATTAATTTGTGTGATGCTTTGGCAATATTGTTCTTGTTACTTTCATGCCAATAAAGGTAAATTAATTGAATTGAGAGAGAGAAAGAGAGAGAGAGAGAGAGAGAGAGAGAGAGAGCGAGATGGGGAATACAGAGCTTCAAAGAATGCCACAGATGGGACTGATTTTAAGGTCTCCAGCAATCTTCATCAAACGCAGCCTTCTTAAGTTTACTACACACATGCAAGCACACACATACACACGCACGCACGCGCACACAAACACACACACACACACACACATTGTAATATTGCTTTGACATTCTATCACCTTGCTTTTCTTTCACACATGACCCAGCTCAGACTAAATTCATAAACACAACATGCATTAATTGTGTGTTTGTGAGTTCATTGTGCATGCATGCGTGTGTTTGAGTGTGTGAGGGTGTACTGCGAGACAGGGACCCAATGCTGCATTCCAGTGCCATTAGAAAGTTCACATCGCTCCAATCACATCTCGCTAAGCAACATTTCCCAACAGCTCCTAATTGTAAGCAGCAACAGATCTCATCTATATGTGATTTTTATTTGTTTTCATGGCTTTTGCGATGAACACAAACTGTTAATTGGCTCTCGTGAGTTTAAAATAGAGCCTGGTATTTAATGGCTGTGGTTAGGGGACACATACCAATGAAAGCCACACACATATACACATAGACACAGACACGCACACATACAAGTGCTGATTAAAACAATGTGAAACTGAAGAGAGGCACTTAATGGATACAAGCCACCACTGCAGATGCTGCAAAACTAAATTTTCTGATCCTGAGAAAGACAGAATAACCTCATGCTGCTTGGTGAGAGGCAACTGGGGCTGCAGTTAATGATTGTTTTCATTGTTAATTAAACTGTTCTCCAAAAACTTGAATGTATTTAGTTTACAATGACATAAAACTGAGAAAACCACCAAATACTCAGATGTGAGAAGCACCTAACTAGAAGCAACTATCAGTGGTAAATGCTGTGGTAACCTGCTGCTGGCAGTATTGGACTAAGCTGATGGAAGTGTACTCTTGTAGTCTTTGTTCGTCATTTGCTGTGTCTTTCCTCTCCTGCTTATTTAAGAAGAAAGGGACTAATTGAATCTGAGAGAGGCACATCTGTTTCTGCCTTTGGCTGCAGTCACTGAGTCCCCCTGAAACCACAACATTAAACATTTAGGCCCTGTCCCTCTTCCCCTGTGGTGTGCTATGTCGCTATGTCTGAGTGTGTGGCTCTGTGTGTGTACTGTATTGAAAAAGCCAGAAACGAGAAAAGACCCCAATATGTGGGTTTTGTGGGGCAATAGGAGAGGTATGGAAAAGGGGGGGAAAGAGCGCATTAGGAAGGGGGGATGATAGAAAGAAAAGGGAGGGCAGAGGATAGTGCACTTGGCCTTTAAACCGCAATCTGTAAAAGCCATCAGAAGCAAGGTGTGTTTTCAGCAGAAGGGAGAGAGGCTGAGGGACCACCTCACTCCCAGTCCAAATTCCTCTGTCCATCCCGCTGTTGGATTTGTGTAACCTGGAAATCCAACTCCTCTCCTGCCATGGGTGTGTGTGTTCGAACAGTGGTTGTCTGTACTCCTTATCCTCACTCTTTAGTTTGCTCTCAAAACCACTGCATGACATGATACTGATTTGTGGAAAGGGCACCTTTGGGGTTAAGTGTGTGTGAGAGTGTGAGTGCGTGCATGGCTGCACCAAGGGCTAAATCAAATAACGGCCCACTTTCCTTTTCATGTCAATCCCATTTCCTTACACACAGGAAAGCTTGCCTGCCACTGTTAATTTGAGGTTAGCGTGTGCGTGTATGTGTGTGTGTGTGTGTGTGTGTGTGTGTGTGCGTTGTGTGTGTGTGTATGTGTGTGTGTAGAGACACACACACCGAACCATACCAACACACAAATGGGCTGACACACCAATGCCTACACTCTCATATACACTCCACTCATTGATGGCAAATCTAGGTGCAGGTATAGTCTGTAACTGAGCTGCTTTAGCTGATGGTGTCTGTCCTGGGCTGTGAAAACACAACCTCCATCCAGAGTTTAGACAGACTGTCAAGCTGTCACTGGCTGCCTGCCCTGCCTGCCTGTTTGGCTGCAGGGGACTGGCCTCAATGATGAAATGTCAAAGGTCAATGGCACTCAATGGAAAAGGAGACGGTTTTGAGAGAGACATATAGGATTTCTTAATTCTTGGATGCATGTGTGGGATTTTAAAGCTATTCGGTAACTTGCCAGCCATAATACATCTTTTCAGACTCATTTGTGTATTATAAAAGTACATATTTCACACTGCAGACAGGGGGGACTGGCTGTTCAAAATTGGGGAGGATATATTCTCAGGATTGACAAACATGGCAGGTTTTGTTTAAAAGTAAATTTGGGGTATAAAACTATAATACAGAGAGAACAAGAAACATGCAAAAATAATCGCTCCAAAAGAAGAAAGAGGTCCATATTTGATCACTTTTATCTATTTACACCTAAAAAAGTAAGTACATCCAGAATGAGCTGAAAATAAAGATGGCCACTTAATATACAAGTAGACGTGGGGCTCATTAATACATTTTACACCTACTTACCAACCTAATGACCAACCTAATGACCCCTCGCCACCACACACATCCAAATCACAGACCCGACATGTCTCTGTGTCTGTAACTCTCTCAGCAAGGCGTGTGATTGACAGGTCAAACATTGTCAGTTTTTGACCTTTGACCTCTAGGCTGAACCTGAAATGCAACCTGAGGCAATCTGACCCCCTTCCGATAAACAGCTGACCCTAACCTTAACTCCAGCCTTTAGCCTGAACCATTCTCTGCTTATTGGCTGCCATGCATAAGTGAAACATCAACTCAGTGCTGCTTATGTGTCATGATCTCAACCAAAGTAGCTTAATCAAGCTTAATTCTGAAGAGTGGACCAAAAGTGTGGGTTACATTTTTGTTCCTGTTCCACCTTTTATTTTCTTATGTAAGCTATCAAATACAAACACAAACACATGACATAATCTTTTAGAAACCAAGTCTGTTAAAGTTAAAAGTGGAGCTTAATCATCACCCTTCCTTCTCTCTGTGTTCCTAATGACATTTAAAATCCATGGGGGCATATGGCAGCTTTAGCAGGCCTCCCAGACGCCTGTGCAGTCCTCTCATAATACTGATCAAACATCTCTGGCTCCTTTGAACAGTGTGACTTTACTACCGCGCTAACAACACTCTGTGTGTGAGTGTGTTTCACTTCCGCCAGCCAGCTCAGTAATGACAGACGACACAAGTGCTCCACGTTCGTGTGTGTGCATGTTTATATGGTGTGTGTGTGTGCGTTTGTGTGTGTGTGTGTGTGTGTGTGTGTGTGTGTGTGTGTGTTGGCTGAAAGCTATGCCACCCATGAGTTCCTACTCCACTTCCTCCTGCACTAGCCTAAGTTTCAACCTATGGCCCCTGTGTGTGTATTTACTGTTCAAAGTTTTTAATTCAGGATCTCTGATTTGCAGTGGGCCTGCACAGGGTCTAGCTTTGGCCTGGAGCCTGGCACATGCTCAACATACACTCTGTAACCGTCAGAGAAACTGATCACAAGCCACACATGGAACTGTGTGTACTCCTGTGTGTGTATTTCCCTTGATATCCTGTTTGTGGAATGAAGAAATCTGTTATGAAAAGGAAAAAGGAGAAAAAGGGGAGAGGGGCTAAGAAAAGAAAAGGTAAAACTAAACTAAACAAATTCTCATTTTCAGCCTAATCTGAGTGGCTCTAAATTAGGTAGAAAATGAGGTAGTACAACAGTGGTTTTACAGACCTGCTTTGTTTATAATTTTTTTTTTTTTTCTGTACTAAAAACTCTTGTGTCTAAACAGCTTCACACTCCTATTAAAAAATCCTCTCTTGTGATTGTAGCGAGGTTTATAAAATGTTTTGTAAAGTCAGAAGGGGGAGGTGTCTGGTAAAGTAAGTAGGTGGCACATAAAGTATGAAGTTGCCTGCATGTAATTTGATTGAATGCTGCTTTGTCTGCTCACAGTTTTAGGTACATGGGCTGAGGCTTGAATGTCTGGCAGACTGAACATGCGGATAATGTATTATTATACTTCTTTCTTTCTCCCAATCTTGAGTTTTCTCTACTTCTTGAGTACTGTAAATCCCTAAAGAATGGATGTGGCAGGAGTTCATTGGCACTCATCCCTATACCCCCTTCTTTTGACTGATGACTTTACCAGAGAAGAGGAGGAAAGCAATACAGCAAAACATGGGGATGGTAGTGGAGGAGTGCATGGGGGGGAAGCATGAAATGTGGAGGTCAAGAAGAAAGAGGAGGGAGGCTGTAATGAGAGGAGCCAGGAGGACAGTGGAAAAGTAAGGAATGCAAGTCTGAGAAAGAATTTTGATTATAACATGGGGAGTTGAGTGGAGAAGGATTGACTTGCTGAGTGTGAGTATTTACCGGGATACTGATTGTTGTCCAGGTCTTGGCCTCCTCTCAGAGTGAATCCATATCCAGGCAAACTGCCACTGGGGGTCCTGGCTGCTCTCAACTCTTGGCTCAGTGTCAGGCCTTGCGTGGATACGTCTCTGTTACCGTTAAAGATCAATACTCTGCCTCCACGCTCCTCGCCTCCGAACGGACAGCCCACCGCCACGTCTAAGGGATGACACACACACACACACGCATGGTTTTGACATCAGCAGGTTTAAGGCCCCTCTGAGACAGAAGCAGAGGAACACATACAGGTAGAAGGAAAGAGAGAAGGAAAAGAGCTTGACCTTTATTTACCTGCACTGGGGGCCCATGGCAGCATGGCCATTTAGCTCTTTTCTTTAATTTCCATTTGTTTTACTCATCTTTTAATCTTGTCTCGTTTTTTTTCTGTCTGGGCACTTGTTTAGGTAATTTCTCTAATTCTTGGTTACTGTGCTCTGCAAGGGAAACATTTGGGTCCTAAAGGAAAAGTTTGATTTCTGGAAATATGGTTACCGCCTACTACTGACTTAGATGAGAAAATTGATACCACTGTTATGCGTTAGGCTGGTTTAAATCTTCTGATCTAATTATTGGCAGGAAAGTTTAAAAAATGTATTTCCAAAAATGTTGAACAATAACTTTAAAACCCATTTAACCTTTTCTACCTTTGCCCAAACTGTGTTTTTTATGTAGGACCCCATTGCTCATAGTAAGAAGATGAGACAGACATGAATATAACAATATACGTCAAGCACCTGTCCTTGTATGAAAAGTAATAGATTTTTTTTACCATGCAAACAGATATTGGTGTTTCCTCTTTAACCTCTTCATGTCCACACACTGCACTGTCCTGTATGAAAGTATCCCTCATAGCTGTAACTGTCCAAACACCTCTAGACATCCTGTTTGTCTCCGGACCCCCTCTCTCTCAGCCTAAACAACTAGTTCCACATGAAGCAGATTGTGGGGTAGAGAGGATAAATGCAACCATGTGTGTATGCAAGTGTATATATGAGCCTGTGTGTGCGCAAGTCTGTATGTCTATGTGTGGGTAAGTGTACATAACTGGATAGCTGTGTAAAAAAACACATCTTACTTAAAAAAAGTCTTCAAATAATGTGAAAGTCGGCTCATGGGAATTGCTCAACAGCATCCCACACAATGCAGACATCCACAGCAAAATAGCAGAACACCCACTGTGATCACTGAGACCAAAAATATAGGAGATTGTTACTCAGACAGAAACAGGCTAACACTCTGTGAGCGATGGAGACAGACAGCCAGTGTTGGTTGATAAAAACACAAAAAGAGCAACATGGCAAATTGAATTAGCTAAATTGTAAGCTTTCTTTCTACAGCTGACATTCATGAAGCACTGAAGAGAGAGGACAGGGGTATGGTTCTGCTTATATGAAGAATTTGGGAAATGGAGTGATCAGGTCTCTGCTATGGGAGAAGGAAGGACACTGAGCCTCAGTGTCATCACAGACAGGAGAGGGATCTGTCAGTGATTATGCACGGACACAGGGTTAGGGTATAGCGGTATATGTTTGACATGCTGCTGAAAACCCTGATCACAACGTTTCCATGGTGATGCTGCAATGTTATGCCAAATAATAAAATCATGCATAGACACGGACTTGTTCTCATTAGATTAACTATTAACAAGTCTTCTCTCTGCATGTCGCTACAGCTGGCAGATAGGCTGCGTCTCCTCAGAGACAGTCACATCCTGACACACAGCCTGATGTGATTTACAGTATGTTTCAGGCCAGAGAAAGCTTCAATAATTGATCCAATGGTTATTGATCTGATGGTTAAAGGGTTTAAAGGGATGGGACACACATTAACGCAGGCTGTGCATTAATAAATAAAACATGAATCAGTGGGATGGATGTCATGCAAGGGCCAGATGTGCATCAGCTCATTCATTTTTAAAGCAGCATTAAACATGCCATAGCTTAATGGAGGATTTTGACTGCAGGCTGCCTAGTTTGTGTGTGTGTGTGTGTGTGTGTGTGTGTGTGTGTGTGTGTGTGTGTGTCCAATCAATGTGAGGACAAAACAAACACATCGAAGAGGAATGAACTCTGGGCAACAGGACAGAAACTCCCAGATGATTTTATCTCAGGGCACATCTGGTGAGTTAAAAATAACTCCAACACACACACACACACACACACACACACACACACACACACACACACACACACACACACACACACACATACATAATACACACACACACACACACACACACACACACACACACACACACACACACACACAGCTTTATCCTGGATCATGGAGGAAACAAGTTCACACAGACAACCTTTCATCGCCACACTTCCTGATTGGCTGAAGAGCTTTACGTTTTCTCAAGCAGCAGCATCTGATAGGATTTCCTCAGTCAAAGACTTGAGAGGAACAGGAAACACAGAAAAAGATTTGTCTGTCATCGGGTTTACCTGGAAACTCCAGCCGCAAATGGGCAGACACAGAGGTTCATGCACTGGCACACAAATATATGAAAAGATTTTTGTTTAATTTTCTCTTTTCCCTCTTTGTTGTCTCTCTCATCTTGCATATTTTTGTTTCTCAGATGAATATCATCAGGCTCAATTTCCTTTTAATCTCGTCTTTCCCTTTCTTCTCCCCCTCTCTCTGCCTGTCATGCTTTCAGCATACCATTGTATCCATCCTGGTTGATGTCTCCCAAGGGTGCTATAGACGTGCCGAAGCGCCCGAAGGTGTGTGTGCCAGTGAGGGCAACAGGTTTGGAGAAAGTGAGCGGGGCCATCTGCAGGTACAGGTACACCCTCCCCACCTCTCTGGGTTTGCTCTCCATCTCTCTCTCCATGTAGAGGGGCGCTCCAACCAGCACATCATCGGTCCTGGGGACATAATATGTAGTTTCAATGCTATGAAAGACAGAAGAGAGTATGTGTTTATAGTCACAATGAGATCTTGTACTTACCCATCTCCATTCAGGTCAGTGACAGCCACTGAGTAGCCAAAATAGGAGGCCATCTGAGAGCCAGACAAGAAAGGAACATGAGATGATTTTTTTTAACAGGAATTACCCAATATGGTTACATTTTTATCTAGTTTCATTTTCATCCCCATTCAAATTGGAAAAAACAGCTGGTGCCCATAGTGCAGTAGTTTACAGTATATACAGCCCTGCAACATGACAGACTAATGCACTGTGTTGATGCTCCTACCTGTTCCCCTGTGAAGTTCTGGATGAAGGTCAGATTGGTGGAGTTGATCATTGCAACCTAAAACAAGCAAATAGACTGTCAGATACAATACGCCGTGACTAATAAAGCACCAGGCTTTGTCCTCACAGCACTCCAGGAGCAAACATGGTCAAGCAGTCTGACAAACAGACACATGAAGAATGCAGGAAAAAAAAGTCAGAAACCGCATTAAAAAAAGCTTTTATTGTACTGAAACCCCTTTTTTCTCTGCCCTCCCCCACCACCATCATCTTTGTGCCTTTAACATTTCCCCCCTCATTTTTCTCTCCTTCCCCCCATCCTAACCCCGGTCGTGGGGAGAGACGGAGGGGGGAGGCTGAGAATTCCTTCATAAGACCTAAAATAACAACCACATGGAGACAGCCGGGGGCTACACGTACACACACATGCACACACACATATAGGAGGATACACGTTGACCCAATCACAGATGTCTCAAAGATATACTAAACGGGGATAGACTTACGGACACAGACAGATGAGGATGTATAAACACAAATATGGAATCACTTGCTTGAACGTTAACTTTCATGCACTCTGAGTAGTCACATTGGTCACAGAAGAAACCTGATCAGGGTTAGCAGCTAATCCAGTGCCACGCATCTAACATGACCTACCTGCACCCCTCATAACAATTCCCCTACTGCGAGCTACAAGCCCCCTCCTCTATGTCCCTCAAAGTGCACTGTCTGTACAGGAAGGAGCATTCTCGCACCAGCTACAATGTCCAGACATAAAACACACAGTCTTGCAGAGTGTGCACAATGCGGCGAGTCCTGCAGTTGCACTGCAGGTTAGGGTTAGGGGTCGTGTGTGTGTGGAGAAGGGTTAGTGGGGTTAGGTGGGGTCACAGCCCTCCACATGCAGCGGAAGCTGTGTGTCATTAGGGAGGATTGACACTGTCAGCCCTGGGGACATGTTCCCATAAGAGAACACTAGACACACTGCAGTTTACATAGACGCCGATACAGTATTATCGTAGCTATGTAGATACATATGTGTGCAGTAAAAGTTGTAATCCTATATGAGACACTAAAAGTAGACAAAACAAGAAGCCTTTATCGTTTGCGTGTGTCTGCAAAAAAAACAGAAGTTACAGAAGTAAAGAAATATCCAATGTAAAGTTTCTCCATAAGCCACCAAATCTGTTTCAAAGGTCCTTGGCATAGATTCTATAAATTTCAGAAATTATGCTGGAGGGATGAACGCCATCTGTCCAAAATATATTCACTAGTTTGGTGTTTTGATGATGGTGGTGTTGAACACATCTAAATATCCCATGTTGCGTCCTGTAACGCAACATCTGCATTCATCATTTCTTTAATTTGTCACCTGTCTGTAACAATGCTGTTGCTGCTGAATGACCAATCAAATGTCTTTCTTTACTGTATTTGCTCGTCAGTTTATACTTACATATCCAAAGTTCTGTGCTCCTCTGGGAACTCCGGCTATCAGCTCTGGGAAACATAAAAACAAAGAAAGAGTTAAATTAGCATTTGTGTATGTGTGAGAAAGACTTAATAGAGAAAGAAAGGGCTCAACAGAGGTTTGTCTCAAAGGCCTGAACCCTCAAATCCCCTACCCAGCCCACACTGTCAGAAGGGCCAAGTGTTGCTGAGAACACACTGAGTGATTGGACGCTCTGTGCTTGTGTATTGATTGATGAGTGTGGTGCGGTGGACTTATAGGGACGATCTGAGGGACCCACCCAGAGAGAGAAGACAGGGTCCCCTCTTCCTGCTCTACCCAAAAGGCTCAACCACGAGCCTATAAACCAGGACTTACCAGCTCCATCTTCACTCACAACTCCCAGTTACAACCAGTTCTCCAGTCTGAAGAAGGTTTGGGGAACAAGACCACAACAAGCTTCGTACCACAACACAACACATCAACAAGCATGTGTAACCTCTTAAGGCTCACTTTAAGACTCCTTGACATGTGTTGTGCCGGAGGGGGTTCAGGGCCTTTGCGGGGTTGGTATGGGGGTATGTAAACGCAAGGTTGTCCCGTAAAGATCCCACTGAATGGTGATTAGCAAAAAGGCTCTGATCGACAGGAAATTATGAATGGGAAGCAGAAGTGGCATTGGGGGAGGAGGGTCCCATGCGTGTGACAGAGAAGCAGAAGAGAGCGTGTGTGGTAACAGTGTTTGAAGAGAAAAGCAATAAAAAAATGGTTTAAATGGTTGATGTAGCATGAGTGTGGTTGGACATTTTATTTCTCCATATTTTCTTTAATAAAAGAGCTGAGCTTTTTGTTAAAATTGCTTGTGTGTGTTTCATTTGTGGTGCTGACTGATGGCATGTGAACGAACGTCAGCAGCACCTGAAGCTCGCATAGAGAGAGATGTGAATCAAACTGCCACACTGCTGGCAACACAACAGAGTGTGTGTATAAGTGGAACTAAGAAAAATGAAAGGATTTGTGCATTTCTAGTAATCATAACTTTTATGACTTTAATAAAATAATGCTGTGTGTGAGTGCCTGTCGCTCTTTCCCCATAATATTTCAAGTCCAGAAGAGATCCAGGACTCACTCTAGACGTCTGAAGTCTGAAGAGGTCTGCGGAGCCTGCTACTAATCATTCTAATCAGTCAAAATGGAGGAGAGGAAATCTCTTTATCAGTGGTTCCCAAAGTCCTGTCCCCTCAGGGTCGCGACCCAGACATACAGAGACAGTTCTCATTACTGCCTCTGAGTTTAGACCAAGACACTGTCACCCAGCTGTCTGCTCCCTATCGCTCACCCTATAACACCCCTCACAGCGGTCCTGGCATCCAGCTGAAGAGAGCATAAAGAGTGTTGAGCGTTGCAGCTTTTCAGACAGTGTTGCAGGGTGCCTGCTGAAGTTGTTAGAGAAGGATCATCTGGTGCTGCATGTGGTTAGTTGTAATGAATTGTTGGCTTTCTCACCTTGTTCAGAGTCTCCTGTAAACTCTCCCACTGCCACAGAGTAACCTAGAAAGAAATGGGTTGCACATGATGACATATGGGCAAAATTAACTCTCTAAGCAATGCTCTGTGTAAACTGTATGCGATATGTGTAATGTAATGTATGATTACTATTTAGATCAAAACGGTTGTCAGCGAGTGTGTGTGTGTGTGCGTGCGTGTGTGTTTGTTTTGTAAATGCATGTTACCAAGATAGCTGTCGTCGTGTGTGTCTTCAGCAGCTCGAGTGTGTTTCTCTCCTGGAACCCGTCTCAGCACTGCCTTCAAAGAATAGCCGTTCAGTATCTCAGCTATCCCCGCTGTCATTACCTGACCTGCACAGACACAGACACACACACACACACACACACACACACACACCACACACAGATAAATAGATAGAAAACTAACACTCAGGGGGAGAGAGTCCCATCTGTTCATGGCCAGTGGTTTCAGCTCGGACCCCATGAAGGGAGCACCGTTGCCCTCTGCTATGGAAACCTGCTGGAGCTGACCCATCAGCTCCACATGAAACATGCACAGAGCAAACGACACATGGAAGTCTTCCCTGAGGAAAGCTTAAAGGCAGAGGAATAGCTGGAAAAATACTCCAACGTTCCTCTAAAAAAAACTCAAGAAAACGCCTGTCCACTCCGCAGCGAGGATTCTGAATTATAGGTGAGCACACACAAACGACACCCTTCCTCTACTGTTGAACAAGAGGTCAAACAAACAAATGATTTTATCTACGGCCGCACTCAACCTTCCATAAATCCTCCTTAATGTGTGTGTGTGTGTGTGTGTGTGTGTGTATACACTAACGAGGAGGAAAATGTACCCTCCTAACCCTCCCTCCAACTCCACTTTCACCCCCTCCCTCTTCTTCTCTCTCACACTGCGCTACGGGTTTATCTCCCAGAATAACATATCACTATATCAACTCATTATTAAACATCCATCTGATTAATGAGACACCGTGTTACAAACTGTTAACACAGATGCATGAGTCACTGCAGCTAATTTGAAGTGTCCTTTACACCCAGAGATAACAAGATTGTATATAAAAGAAGTTTTTTTTATGACTCAGGCTGAAGGCTGAAGATAATCGTTGTATATTAGAGGCCATAAAATTCCGACTGAGTGCTTTTATAAACATTCAGAGGAAGTGTTTTAACTGAAGGGAGCCAGCCTTGCCAAGCTGAGGGCACAGAGAAGGAGCAGTCCATTACGCTGTCTGTGATGCCTGTCTAGTGTGGTCTTGTATGCTGGAACATTTATTATTTAACCGTATCTAATAACAGCAGAAATGCCAAACAACAACCCAAATTGATAATTGTGTAGCAGTTTCAAATATCCATCACTGAGCCATTTTGACCTCTTTATAAAGATCTTTCTTTTCTAAACAAATGAAGAGCTGTGAAGTGACACGAGGGGTTACAAAGAAAGGAAAGAAAAATTTGTTTGTGCAACTAATCAGTAACTGTCTCCTTGCTTCTTACAAACTCTTCTAAAGTTGGATAACACGCACACACACGCACACTCTCACACCTGGAACTTGGGGAGTAGCGCTACACTTCACCAGCTGAACCCTGACACACTCTAGCTGTGTCTACACCTATTAAGACACTTCATCCCTCTGCTTCGACGAGCCCTGCATATCCAGCAAGCTAGCTGACCTCAGCACTGCTTTTATCAAGCAGATGATCCATCTTTCTTCTTTTTTCTCTGTGTCTGACTTACTCCCTCACATCTCATCTTTCCCTCTCACCGCAGCAACATGTTTCTGTCATCTCCTTAACAATCATCTATCTCTCCCGCTGTCCTCCCTGCTCTCTTTCTCTATCAGTCATTTAATTCTCCCAACTTTCTTCTGTCCTTCTCAACCCCTGTAGCCTGCTCTTCAGCCTCTTCCTCTCATTGAAGCTTTTCCAAGCCCCTCTGCACTTTATCACGAGGCAGAGGGGCAGTTCCTCCACACTCCATTACCCCACGATCAGCTCATTACACAGCCCAAACACCCATTTCCTGTTACACTGTTACAGACAGAGAGCGGCATGAAGTAAAGGAGCGAGTGAGGGAAAGAGTTAAGGAAAGCAGCAAAGAAAGAGACACAATTCTTTCCACCTTCTCCTACACAAGACTCCTGTACTGAAAGTGCAGATTTGACAAGTGTGTCCATGTGCATGAATGTGTATGTGGGCTGTTCTGACTGTTAAACTCATCTGCATTCTCTTCCCTGATTTGAACACCTTCCCATCTATGAAATCATTGCAAGAGAAAGACACAGGTTTACACACTGTTGCTGCAGTTACTGTACCTTGCCAGTAAAAGCTTCCAGGTCCTCCTACCACCAGCATTCCTTCCTGGAATAAATACAATTAGTTAGGGTTAGTCATGTGACAGATGTGAGTGTGTGTGTGTGTGTGTGTGTGTGTGTGTGTGTGTGTGTGTGTGTGTGTGTGTGTGTGTGTGTGTTTGTTTGAGACTAGAGCAGGGGTCTTCAACGTTTTTTAAGCCAAGGACCCCTAAGTTGCATATTAAACCGGGCCTACAATAAAGTGTAGGGCAGCCTAAAGCCTTTATACATACCTTTTTAGTGCATAAAATACTAAGCTATCAAAATAATAATTGTTGGCATGATTTTATAATAATATTTTAATTCTCAACATAAATGTGGCACAGTGAATCCTTTGGGATTAACTGTATCTGTGGATGGCTACCTTAGTGACAGCGTTACCTAATAGGCCAGTAAGCCTATCATCAGTCGGGATTTATATTTGCTAATAATATGTTGGATTCATGTGAAGACTTTTTAAATTTTGAAAAAACTTCCAAAAATTAACAATAATTTCAAGGCCCCCCAGCAGTGACTCTGAGGACCCCCTAGGGGGTCCTGGGACCCCCTTTTGAAGATCTCTGGACTAGAGGATATAATGTGAGTAGCTGTGTGTGTATGCATGTAGGACATCCTGGAGAATGACAGCTTCCTGTACAGGAGGGTAGAGTTGGACCATGAGACAGAGGTCAAAGTTCAAATTGACTATACAATGGAGTTTGTGTGTGTGTATGAGTGTGTGTGTGTGTGTGTGTGTGTGTGTGTGTGTGTGTGTGTGTGTGTGTGTGTGTTTGGGCTATTGTGTTCAGAGGCGATGGGTCACATCAGGAGTGGAGGCTCCTCTAGGGACAAACGTGATCTCATCTTCCAAGTGTCCATAAATCTCAGAAATGAGTCTTGTGTTTGAAGAAACCCCTCCGCTTGCACTTTGACAGGGGACAAGATATGTGTAGGGGGTTGTCATGGCAATAGTGTGCGATTGCTGCTGCAATCTTTACCTTGGTGAAATCCACACTGAAGCCAGCCTGGCAGAAGCCCTGTCCCTCTGGGTCTGGATCATCTAAAAACCACACAAACATGTCTTTCAAACACTATAAAAGGCATATTAATTAAGGAAAAAAAAACATTTTCTGGAACAAAGCACTCAACTAACTTTGCAGAGAACATAACCTATATCAGATAAAAAAATAAAGAAAAACCTATTACAGTTTATATATAAATGTAGAACCACTGACGTGTGTTTCTGTTTAAATCGCTGCATTAAACTGTGCATGAACACACAAAACTTATGTGCACATAATAAATTGTTCTCCGTTTCAGAGGCACCCTACGGTGAAGCTTAATGATGCGTAACGACCCACGTGCACATATAAACAAAGTGTGAGTTATAGAAATAGTCTGAGTGGTCGTAGATTTATGTTAAGATGAAGCAAACAAGCTGTTGGAGGCAGACAAATCTTACTTAGACACATAATAAAGAAATACTTCCTCTGCAGCGTTATTCCCCCTTTGAGAACAATTGAGTTTACAATGTGATTATTCTGGTCTTGATTAGTTAGAACTGACATAAACAACAAAATAGAGATCTTTAACAACCTTCAATTACTAGAGGGAGTGTAAGTATGAACCTGTGTGTATGTGAGTGTGAGTGTGAGGGATTTTTTTGCAAAGCGGATGATGTAGTTGATGATAAGGGCCGTGTTTGATCTGATGTTTACGATGTGCCACCTGATAGCATCCTTTTTTTCCTTATCAAACTCTGATAGCGCCTCATATCACTGGGAGAGAAGGGGTTGCAGGAAGAAAGTACGAGAGGAAGAAAAAAAAACTAGAGATGAAGAAGGAGAAGGGGGATGGGGGCTAGTAAAATCCCATGAATCCCATTTTCAGAACCGATGACAGAAAGAAGAGGACCAGAGAGAGAAAGCCAACAAATTAATCAGTCTGCTCGCTGTTTTTCAATTATTTCAACCACATTACAAAACTACACATTTCCTCACCTTTTGGTTTTATTTGGCCGGGCTTTGAGATATCCACCTCTGAGATTTCTGCCACCACGCAAATACAATAGAAGTGAATGTAATTTTGTTTGTGAAAAATTTACTTAAAAACCTTGCTACCAACATTTTTCATTGGGACCTTTCTTCTGTATATAGTGGCTTCAATGAAAATTGTTCACAGTAAAGTCTGTGGATTATTCTGAGTGACAGACACAATGTACAGAAAAAAGATGCTGAAATACTAATATACTATTGCAATGCCACAAAGAAAATTACATTCACCTAAATTGAAGTGGGGTGGAGGCGGGAATCTTCGAGCGATATATCAAAACCTAGACATACAAAGCCTAAACTATCTGCATGGCTAAAAACTACCAGAGGTAAGTGATACATGTTTTGTTTTTGTGATTTGGGTGAATCGACCCATTAAACTTGAGGACTATATATTATATCAAATAGGCTGACATAAAAATCAGTGCACTGTTTAAACGTTCTGCCATATTATGACACAATATACTGAGGATATGGTTTATTTGTGTTCAAAATGACAGCAGAGAGAGAAAGAGAAAAACAAAGGACGGGAGAATGGAAGGCAGTTAAAGGGAGATGGAGACAGTTGGAGAAAGGGCTGCAGAGAGACTCACTGGTCCTGCAGGGTGAGTACTCTGCGTAGGCGCTGAAGTTCTGGACGGCCACATAGCAGGTCCCCACGGGGTCCTTCTCCCCACTCAGCTTCACTGTCCGCCAGTGGTAGAGAGGAGCACATGCCTGTACAACAAATAACACTCATATTCCTTAAAGAAATACTGACTAAAAAAGCCTTAAAAGAGAAAAAGGAGCATACTGTTTGTGTAACCTTTAGTTTTAAGATGATACAGGTGCTACACATGTGTGATATTTATTGACGTCATGTCCACTCACCACCACTTTTCCTTTGTGTGTCCTGACCGATGCTCCAAACCACTGGTGCGACTTAAACTCCAGTGGCTCTCTGGTGCCGTTTACCTTTATCATTCTGTTATCTGGAGAGAGATGGAGACAGAGGGGAAGTGGAAAAGACATAAAAAAAAGAGAATGAAAGAGACATTTCATAATGACGCCAGTAAAAGCTGTTATTGACTGGGGTAATGTGGATCCAGGCCAGTAGCTGTGCCTGTGTTAATGGAAAGCATTTGTCCTTGATAAGCAAGAGCAAACAGCAACAGTCTTAAACAGGCCTATAACTAACATCAAAACACCATTTGCCCCCCAGAAACAGACATTTGTCAGGATGCTGGAGGCTTTTTTTTCCCTATAAAATGTAAACACTGAAGACTCTAACTTGGCCTTCACACAGACACACACACACACATGCATGCATGCACACATGCACACACGCACGCACACACACACACACACACACACACACACACACACACACACACACACACACACACACACACACACACACACGAGCTTGTACATGCATATTATGAGCATTTTTGGTGTCAGATTTGGTATTAGTGCCTGTGTGCATGTGTGTCTTTGCTCTGTTTGTAGATATTTTCCAGCCTTATTGAAGAACAGCTGGGTCTCTTTAGAGCCATGCAGACCCCTCCACATTAAACAACTCATTTTAGCACATGAACACACACTTACTGTAAATAGGCACACGAACATTCAGGCAGACGATAAATGCATAACAGCAGGTGTACAGTGGGTTGTTGTAAAGTTTATTTGATTTTAAATCTCATTTCTGAATTAATTTCTTCTCACCATTATTATGTACAGGATATATGGTAGACCCTATTCCAAATTGTGTTTGCATGCTTTTATATTAATTATTCTGATATCTTATCACTACTATATCAAATAAGAAAGCCCATCGTTCTTATTATATCATAGACCTAAAGGTTAAAGAACCAGGCTCATGAATCGTTTTGATTCTAGGACAGGTTTGGAAATTGTGGGTGAAGGTAATGAATGAAGAACATTCTAATAGACACACCCAACCTAGCTGCTCTGAGGCCACAGCAGATGACTGGCTATATAGTGAAGCTCTCAGATTTGTGTTTGAAAGTGAAGGTCATATCTAGTCATATCTGGTTAAATCAAGTTTCTTTGAGGAAAGAAATGTTATAAATAATTCTATGATTGATGCATGTATAATTTTCTGGCAGATTGACAAGCAATGGATCAGCGAGTAGAACCTAGACACCAGGTTTCTTCACTCTTATCATGGACATGCAATCACTATCAACCTGTCTCAATCCCCCCTGCTACACTGGCACGACTTGACACATCTGCATAATGTCACTGAAGCCACGTGCACACACACACACACACACACACACACAACACACAACACACACACACACACAACACACACACACACACACACACACACACACACACACACACACACACACACACACACACACACACACACACACAAAGAGTCAAGCACATGTGATGCTGATGTGGTTATTAACCAGCACAGTGTACACAGATGTTCACCACTCATGCTGATATTTGTTTTACAGTATGCATGAGTGTATGTCTCTTAGGCTGGTTTATACCTGTAATAAAGGGTCTGCTGTAACTCTAGAAATATCCATCGTGGCCACTGTCATCAATCACCCACCCATTCCAGTGAATAGATACACATGCACATGCTGCGCACACATTTGTTCCCTCTGTGTTTATTCGTATATCCCCCAAACCTGAAATTTAACCCAAAACACTTCACACCAAAACTAACCCCTTCGTGAAACATAACACATAATTAACTTTAGGGAGGGCCAAGAAGATAGTCCTCACATTGAAGGTTTACCCTGATCTGCATGAAGCCTTAGTTTAGTTCAGGTACAATAAAGTCCTGCTTGCATCAGCTGATCAGTTATGAGCTGTTTGATTCATACTTCAGCAGCTTATGAATACACCAGCTGATTGGCAAGCAGCTGACGAACAACATCCAATCATATTCATACATGTGCACACGGAGATGTATATAAGATGACAGTCCTCCACATAGAACTTTATAACTAAAGCTAGAGCTTTGGTACTGTTAACTCTGGTCCTCTGATAGAAGTCCTCTCAAAAAGAGACAGAAAAACAAAGAACAAGAGAGGGATAGAAAGACAAGGGGTGGGGAAAGGAGACAGGGATACATTTTTGAGATCTAATAAAAAGCAGACCTCACCCAATCCCCCTTTCCTCCGCAGTGGAACTAAATTCCCATGTGCATACAGTTTACCCCCCCTACCCTGTCTCTCTCCCTCTCCACCTCATGCACACACACTTACTACTCAGATGGAAAAGCGTGCATCAGAGACATTAGACGCAAAAACACAGGCTGATTGGACAGTTAACCTTGATGATAATATATTGAAAACGATAATCACCGGATTGCATACTTGTACCAGCAAACCCGCCAGCCACCTTATTTGTTAGATGAAGCTGATGAGACCCATATGTCTTATCTCTCTTTTTTCATGCAACAGCACATGTGCCAACTCATATCCACACACATACCAGACACACAGGTTATGAAACTCTATTGGTTTCGAATGGAGTATCATCTGGGATCACCTCTGGCTTTCAAAGGATTACACTTGGACCTCAGTGAAATGAAAGCTTGTTAAATTTCATTTCTATTATTCCCTAAAATACTTCTCATAAAAGTTAAAGTTATTCCTTTCCATGCTCTGTAGCAACACAAATCCTTTAAAACAGGAGTCTACGGAACATGATTATACCCAGAGGGGCCCCCAGGAGATCAGTCATGAATTTATTTTGTATCCCTGACATAAAAAATTGATAAGCTTTCAGGTTACTCACTGGAATTATCAAAAGGTATCTGTCTGCAGCTGTCGGGGTGTCCAGGCCAGGGGCAGTAGTACACAGACCCAGCCTCCACAATGCCGGGCTGAGAGGTGTTCGCCTTGGGAGCCCCTACCAACACACTGAACCTGGTGGAGGGAAATAAAAACCAAGGTACATACAAGACATGCAGGATAGTGTACAATGCATTATGCAAACTTCCTACATACTTTTTTCTTTCATAATTCTGTTTTGCTCTGTGCAGCAGAAATCTGAACCATTGCTTCTTCTGTCCCATTCCAGGATGTGCAGCTACAGAGATGATAAAGTCTTATTTATATTCATTTAAGTTTCCACATCACATCAATTTGATTCAAATCTATTCTATTGATTCTACTGTAAAGCAATATTGGCAGTACAGGTACAGTTTAACTCTGCAGAACCCTGATGGGACAATGTAAGTCCTGATGTTGCCACTCACGTGTTGCTGTCGGAGGTAGGTTGGTAGAAGTCCACAGAATAGCCGAAATAACTTCCATCGGGTCCCCTGTAAACCATAGGATGCTCTGCGTAAAGATTAAAACTCCAAACTCCATTTAGCGCCGGCCACAGCACCGACAGCAGCCCGAGAATAAACATCCCAGCAGAGTCCCATACACGCTCCATCCTCAAAGAACAGCCAGCTGTACACTATTCCCCAAAAATGAGAGGGAACTGGGGGAAAGAGAGAAGCAGAAAGGGAAAGAGAGGGAGGGAGGGAGCGAGAGGGAGAGAGAGAGATTCCTCCGTGCAGGTGAGGTAGGTTTGTCCCGCCAACTGTCACTGGATCACTGCGCGCTCCCCCAAAACTGCCTCCTGACACCCTGAAACCACCAGGTCTGTCCAGAGTCTCAACTACGAGACTACACAGCCGCGCCCCCGCCCTCTGCACAAAACTTTACCCCCCAGGCCTACACACACACACACACACACACACACACACACACACACACACACACACACACACACACACACACACACGAGGCACCGACCACATCTGAGCTCGCAAAGGGACAGGCGCGTCACCGCTCCTTTTATGGCACAGACACATTTTCATCGGCGAATTTGGAGCTTCACCCTTGAAACAATAAATAAAATGAAAGTGAAATTTACAGCTACACTCTCAAATCAGTCCAAAAATATACGCAGTTGGCGCGCAAATGCAAAGATTTGTACCGTAGTTCATAAATTAAATCGCCTTATGCTTTTTATTGGCCACTTTGGTCAGCCATAGTTAAACCAGGACTGCATTTCCTTCCGTTGGGAATAATCTCTTGTAATTATGTCAGTAATTATTATGTCGACTTACTGCAGAAATCTCTTGAGCTGCAAGTTTAGGCAGTTTGTTTGGCCGGCTGACCGTTTCACTCAACACCAGGCGATTCCCCCCCTAACCCTCCGAGGTAACATACTTCGCTCTCGCTGACAATATCCTGCAATGAAAACCAGTTTAAAGAGGTGACGGGCAGACCAGGCTGCTTTTTGAATATTTAGCTCAGCAGAACACTTGTGAACATTTTTCTTATTAAAAGCTCTGTGCAGAGAGGAAGAGAGATGAATGTTGCACCCACTTCAAACTCACAATTTGGCTGTTTATCATCTTTTGGGAGTTTGTCTAAATTAAACTAAGCTTTATGGGCACATTAATGATGCATTAAACTCCCCTGCCAGCCTCACAGTGTAGTGAAACTGCAGTGGAGCAGACTACAGTCAGTGGAGTGTTTTCTGTCAGGAGAATTGATAAGAAACAGGTGAAGAGAGTGAATGAGAAGAACCCTAAACCTTGACCTGCCAGATGGAGAAGTTTCTCACCTCCACACCCTCTACCTGCCCTGCTCTCCTTTTTCAACACATTTCCTTCCATCCATCCATCAATTGATCCTCAATCCCTCTAAGTAACTCTATCTCCTCCCTTTATGGCTTCATTTAATATGTGCAAACTTAGTTCACCTTGTCACATCTCCCTGATCCTTTTTGTGCAACAGTGAAGTGTGTGAATGCCAGAGAAGAAGTAAGGGAGAGGGTCTGTTCTTTCTCAGCTGTTTCTATGTAAATCTATGAAGAGAGGGAAAAAACATGAGCACATAGGAGAAAAAAGAAAGAGATGGTGGTAATGATGATGGAGTGAGGAGGCAGCAGACATATTCCTGTTCTTTTGCCCCATCTGGGCTTCAGTGCGGCAGAGTTATGACGCCAGGTAGCACGTATTAATGCAGCTCAGTTTCAGTGTGTGCACACTTTTATCTTTAATCATTTTCTTAACTGTCTTACATCCAATACAATTCTCACAGACATCCCATTTCCAGGAATACACACATTTCCTCACATACTGTTCAGGTTAAGTCCCATCAGTCTGCCAATGTGTTCTGATCAATGATCAGGTCCTTCTGGATTGCTTATTGCACCCGCACAGTAGTGCTTTATATTCTACACACTGTGCCCACTTCTCTCTTCACAAACTCCTAATGAGACTGTTTAGGAGACTGTTGTGTCAGATTAGGCCCACATCCTTTCTGCATTAGACAAATCCATTAGACACACACACAGCCAATATTACAACACTCATGTGCACAGATGTATACTGGAGCCAGGATATCTGCAGATACACAAACACAAGTGCATAAACATTGAGTTAAGAACCCCTGAGCCAGAACTAAGTACTTTAATGGTATAAAGTGCTATTCCTCAAACACTCGCTGCTTGTCTCGAGGCGACTTTATAACACACTGAATGGTAGTAACATGTCACTATGTTTTAGGATGCCTTATAAAAATGTTTCATTTGTCTTCTTTTGGGGAATTTGATGATGAGCAAAAATGCAGTTTTCTGTCTAAGGAGGAATATTTTCTGTTTACAGAGAGGTACTTAAGTCACTATCAGTGTCTTTGTGATTTAGTGAATTACTGATTTAGGGTCCCTGGGGACACAAAACATAAGTTGGTGTGTAATTTAGTGTTGAGGGGATTCTTGGACATCCTGAAACCTGTTGTTGTCTGATGTCAGGGTCAGGATATTTATGAGAAAAAAAAAAAAAAAAAAAGACAGCCAAACCACACAGCATTTGAACAAAAAAAGTGTTTATTCCCGAACCTTTGAGTGTGATAATAAATACATGAACTCTTGGCCAACATCCTAGTGTGGTGCACGAAGCACACACACAAACAGAGCACCTAAACCAGCTTAATCTCTGTGAAAACACTGAAGAAACCTCCTGTTCGCATTTCCAGTTCTCTGCGTCTGGGTTGGTCCCTTTACGCTGTAAACGCTTATCAGTGAGTGTGACAGTGTGTGTGTGTGTGTGTGTGTGTGTGTTTTATGTGGAAGGCTTTGGTAGGTTTCCCCTCGAACAGTCCTGTAGCTGGATTAACAGTAGTGTTTCACAGTCGACTGGCTGTACATGAGGTTCAGCATGTCTTTTGGTGACACACTTGAACAAAACCAGTTTGCTCTCTAAATAGTTTCTACTTAACTGTAGCAGAGATATCGGCACAGAGCAGAGCTGTAAAAATAGTCAATGCAAAAAGTCATTAATTTTTTTTGTCTTTTAAATACTTACATCATCAACATCCTGTGTGTAAAATACAAGCCATGGTGAACTTACAATAGCATGAACTGTTAAGGTGAGTTAGAATTTTTGTGGAATGTGTGAGTGATGATGGAAGAATGGATATCAGGCATGTATGTTTAGTCCACGGACATGTTTATGTTAGTGTCTTGTGTGCATTTGTGTTTTTTTCATTCTCATTCGTCTGTGTTGTATATGTGTGTATGTTGATGTGACCTGCTGACCTTTCATGGTCAGCGTACAGAGGGGGAAGCCGAAGAGGTGTGCATATGTGTGTGTGTGTGGTGTGTGTGTGTGTGTGTGTGTGTAGCAGCGGCCCATCCACGTAAAGGGTGTCAGTGCTAGTTCAGTGACGGGGAACGGTCGGTGGTCCACAGCAGCTCGATGTAGGGCCACCTGGTCTGTAGGCAGCGCTTGACTGGAGTGTCGTCCGTTCGAACCATCGGATCCTCAAAACCCAGCACCAAAGCCGTCCCTTCCACATACTCCACCTGAGAACACACACACACACACACACACACACACACACACACACACACACACACACACACACACACACACACACACACACACACACACACACACACACACACACACACACACACACACACACACACACACACACACACACACACACACACACACACACACACACAGCACAGCACAGTTAACTAAACACAAAAATGTAAACACTTTCTGCCAGCTTCGTCGATCAATCTCTTCTTAGACACTTCCTCTGAAGGGGTCAAGGATGAGATGCAAGTACGCAAGACACACCCCCACCCTCCCACACACACACACACACCCCACCCTCCTCCAAAAAAAACACACACACACACCCACACACACACACACACACACACACACACACACACACACACACACACACACACACACACACACACACACACACACACACACACACACCAGCTGCAGGGGACTGCTGTCAGCAGGTCTGTTATTCCCATCTGGAGCTGGGAATGGAATTGCCATCACAACCTTATAGGCGCCTTGCTGCCATGT